>NC_134832.1:116845491-117147384 GCF_004210375.1 Tachypleus tridentatus | reverse complement strand
TATTCTAACCAAAGAAAAGTTTTATTTTGCCATCGTAGTTGCTTAAAAAACGGAGACTTATTGGCTATATAACACTTTTAAGCTTTGCTAGTGTGAACTAGATGAAGCATCTAAAGTTCAAATTTATCCATTAATTTCATCTCTTGCAAATGTACGTCAAAATATGTGATGATTAACCCCGTAAAATAAGCCTTAATTTAAAACATGTGTATAGGAGTATAAGACCCCTAAATACTCTACTGGCTTACAACTTATTATATAATCTGATTACACTGAAGCTTCACGCTTCTTAAGGCCAGCAACGATTATTATGTAACTTTTGGCTTTGGAACAAATGAAAAATAGACAGGGTTATGGTTTAACTGGAGATTTGTCGATTTATTTAGTCGGTGTCATGCCAAGTTCTCTGACGTTGAAATTTAGACTAGAACATATTGTTAGTCAGTCTACTGTTTCTTGTTCAAAGTAGTCATTCACAGTCCTGGCAATATGACTTTGGACATTATCCTGTATCAGGAGAAAGTCTGGTCCAAATATACCCACAAATGGTCATATAATAAAATACCACGTCAATATACGACTTAACATCACATATATCACCTAGAATCTAAATAAGATCTGTAATTCATGAACACACAACTACACAACCTTAAATGATTTGTCAACAAGAAGGTAATTAATCAACTGCATGAAGAAGAGCGTCTCTCAGAATCTTCGGACAATGACTCACCAACCTTGACTTATCTGTGAAGAGTGAAGATGTCCAGTGACATTGCTACCGGTTTTGGTGATCTCCAACAAGCTATACGAGTGCTGTACGGTCAAATATGGAGCTGAAACAGGTCTTTTAAGTGGGTTCTTGAAGCCTGTTCCTTATCATATGGTTACTGATAACAACTACAGTTATTATTCTAAAGTTCATATTGAGCTATTAGGGTCTGAAAAAGAAATTCCTAAAGGATATCTTGCGTATGTGGCTCTGCGAACCTTCCCCAGGGTTTATATTAGCGCGTCCACAACTTATTTTTCCCACATCACAATCAGTTTCTACGGTTTTTGTCTGGTTGTACCATTTAAACATTTTTGACAGCCAGTACTATCGTCACCACCGAAAGGCAATACTGTCACACAATCATAGCGAAGCAATAACCAAAAGTGAAGCAAAAATGTATTCTCTTAGGTCATCTTCAGGTTAATCTGAAGAAGGTAGAAACATTGTTCTGTACTTTATTTTAATTAAAGTGCTAATAACCATACCGTTTTGAGAAAACATTTTTACTTCAAGTGGGTTTCTCGTCATCACGAGAAAACTGAAACAATCTTTAAAATAACCACTGTTTAAGTCTAAAGACGAAGCAGGAGTAATTTATTTCTAACATGTGTAGCACGTGTAAAACACACCGAAACAACTGTTTTTACTTCAAAAATTCACATTGTCATAGATACATTTGTTTTTGAAATGCATTCAGATGTAATATTACTGACAGAATTGAATACTTGGCTTTATAATTTTTGGTTTAGTTTAAATCGCACTTTTTATCAGTTCTAGCACGATAATTATCACATATAACATGCTGCAATGTTACCGTTATTATATTCCACATTGTTTTAAAGTAATATGTGTATTTTGAAGCATATTCTATCAACGTAATATTTTAACATAAAATTCGACTCTTCTAACGGTTCGTTTCCCACTGGCTCAGTGATACATGTGCAGGATCACAACAATAATAGACTGGGTTTAGGCACCCGTGGTGAGTAGAACATACATATTATTTTGTGTAGGTTTGTACTTAATAACTAAACCAAATCTACCAATTCACAAAACATAACACCTTCAAATATTAAGAGGCTTTTCAGAAAATTTATTATTTATTAGAGTTTCTTGTTTTGTTTGAAGTTAAACACAAAGCCACACGATAGGCTATCTGTGCTCTACCCACCACAGGTATCGAAACCCGGTTTCTAGCGTTATAAGTCCGCAGATATACCGCTGTGTTACTGAATCTAATACTGTGAACAGTTACCCTAATTGTTGTTTAAAATACCTATTTTTGTGGTTAAACTGTAACTTTGATACTAGTCATTCAAATGAAATTATGTTAGACGACGCTAATAAATGACGTAAAATATTTCAAATAATCCTTCTGATTCCTTTGCAACATGTCGCTCACAATAATTTTTTATGTATTATAAGTGTAACAATATTTCTACTTATTAATTAATAATTTATTAACACATAGGAAACAACACAACACTACCATTCATCTATAAGATGTAGCAGGTTTGTATCTTGCTCTGTTCAGCTTAATAAATAACAGTAAGTTTAAAGAAACAATCTTATCTGTTTCGTACATATTTGCTTTCATCCATATATTTCACTACACTATAATGTGAAACCGTCACCTGACCTTAAATATTTGGGTTTAATAAATTCAACATTGCAAGTAAAGCAGTTTCGTTAAACTGTTATAATGTGTTTTACCATTAAGCGAGTTATGTTGGATTATTCGGTAAAAATAACACGAAGTTACGTCATATTAACGATAACGAATTAATTTATGTATTCGGCACCTTTCTACGTTCTATAAAGGGTACGTTGACAAACAAAAGTCTCAACAAAAATTCTGAAACTAATGTACGCCTAACTCACAAATAAAGCTTACGTCACTTGTCTACAAAATTCTCCACTATACCTGATAGATAAGAAACACGCTGGTTCACTGACTAATTTTTGACTACCAGTAAACAACTAACATTTTCGATGAGTGAAACTCTCGTGAATTAACTAAACAATCATTAACTCTCACGGAACGCATTAAATGACACTAAACTGGTTAAGTTCTAACTCATTCGATTTGGCGATTTTTCATTATACTCTGTTTTCCAAACGTTCAATATTCCACAGAAGCCTATACTTTCTTGAAACGTCTAGGATTCCTACAATTATTACATCATGTAAAAATATTATCTTTATAGAGAACAAAACATAGAAATATTAAAAATATGGCTAACACCACTGCCCTTGAATAATCCTAGTATACAAATAAGACGATAGACTAATCTTGGGTTCGTTTTCTCTCGGCGGACTCAGCAGATAGCCCGATGTGGCTTTGTTAAAAAATATATATATAGATACACTAAACTTATAATCCCATTATTAGCAATATTTTTTTATTTGCAATGAATAAATATTAGTATTCCAATTAAACATTACAATCGATATATTATTAATCAAAGGTGTTAAACAAAGTAAAATAAATATTACATTTAACAAACCAGAATCTCTAATATGTTATTTCATTGTGTCTGAGTCATCCATTACTAAGTTTTTTATAGTTTTCCCTTCTAGGTTGATGATATGAAGATGAGGTGGCTGCAGTTACCTTATCTTCACTTGCTGTCTTGTCACTGAAGAGTTCTCTCTAGGTAGTGAATCTTTCTTGTGGAAGTAGACTCCACACGTTCTATGAAGGTTGACTTGACAAGAACCTTAGTCTTTTTATCTGGTTTCGTTCACAACTGATTAAGTCTTTTATGAAGTTAAGCAATTGACTGCCCACCTGTTGATGCTCTTCTAAAAATGATCACAACAGATGACTTTGGGCTTGGACTGCTTGTCAACCCGGATTCTATTCTGTTGCACTCCATATCGACAGTCTTCATTTCTCTGTACATTTGTTTTTCTTGTGTAACAGATTTACCGTTATACGTTCATTTTAATATCCATGCTTGTTTCGATATAGTGTTCTTTTTTGCATGCAATGCATGTTGTTGAATATATGTGGCGTAAGCCCCGCCTCTTCTCTAAGTTTGTAGAAGATCCTTGAGAGTAAGAATCAATAATATTTGTATTACAAAAACGTTAACGTGTTCGAACATTGTTGAAACTTCGAGAATCTTGCGTGATTAATATAAGAAACCAACGCGCTGAGATAAAATTATTATTATTATTATTAGTCAGCTACAGTCAGTATGCTTTAGGCCTCAGAAACTATAATTGTGGTTAAAGCTTGTTAATTGGAAAACTACAGAACTGGTCCAGGAGCGTTTATAGATTTTGAGCATTACAAATTGTTGAACTTCAGTGAATTACTTCGGACTTTTAATTTTCTACGAGGGCATTAAATATCATTCCTGGTTAGAATTGAGCTTGTAACTGGTGTGAGGCTAGCCAAGAAAAGATATCGTTGGCTTAGGTGAGGTGTGAGAATATAAACTCAGAATTAATTAATAAATATTCAGTTCCAGAACGGATATAAAACTCGGTATTACCTGTATCTTTATAAAACTCTTGTATATAAACCACTATTTGTAATAACTATTACTAATAACAAGTATAAATCAACACAATCTAAGGCTTCACATTGATAAATCCATTACCTCTTGGACTTATTTCTTTAGATAATGCACTTCTTATTTCCACAAGAGCACGTGGAGTATTATCATCCTCAATATTTATTTTTCTGCGCGTAACTGATAAAAGTTCAGCACTAATTAATCAATAATAAATAGTTTCCTAATTAACTTGATCATTTAATATTCACAAATAGAATAAACAAACTAATAATTCTTACTGAGCTCGCTAACTGACTTTGAACTGGCGTTTTTATATTTTACTCTATTTCAAGAACATCTGAGGTCACAAAGAGGTCTAAACATTCAAGGTAACTTTTGGAATTTGTCTTGAAAATAGTTAATGTAAAAAAAAAGATCCATGTAGTGAACAAAATATTAAAAATATAGCTTACAACAAAGCTAATCTACCTGTATTAGTTTCAACTACCCGTTAACTTCTGAGGAACGTATTCATTAAATTAAATAAACTCGTTAGTTTGTTATTAAGCAATGAGTTAGTAACGCAAAAAATTAAAAGTGTATAGGAGCGTATTCATGCAAGTTTATGGTCTTATTGAAATGATTTGTTTTGAATTTCGTGCAAAGCTACACGAGGGCTATCTTCTCTAGCTTTCTCCCTAATTTAGTAGTCTAAGAAGACTAGGCATCTAATTATCACCACGCATCGCCAACTCTTTGGCTACTCTTTTACTAACAAATAGTGAGATTGACCATCACATTATAACGCCCCCACGCCTGAAAGGGCGAGCATATTTGGTGTCACGAGGATTCGAGCCCGTGACCCTCGAATTAAGAGTCGAGTGCTTTAACCATCTGGCCACTTCGAGTCTTTATTGAAATAACCTAACAAAAGTATTAATATATAAAATAAATATTGGGAACTTTAGGACAAGCGTTCATTATGGTATAATTACAAAGAATTATACGAGTTACTTTATTAATTTTCTTAGTTACTTATAATAACAAGCCAGTTAAATCATTCAACATCATATTACTTCAACCTCAAATCCATTGATTTTTGTTACAAATATTATGCATTTAAAATCTTAAGAAAACATATCTTACTAGTCAATGCAATGTTAGGAGTTGTTTGAAATGTTGGGGTAAAGGCAACCGTAAATTAAACAAAAATGTATATATACGAGAAATGAATAAAACGTTATCAGATATTTCGTGAGAAACTATTGGTTAATACCTAGAAATAATTACCTAACATACTGGATTGAATCATGTAAGTTGATTATCCACATTCTAGTGGACTTCCTGGCTAACTCCACGAATTATTACGTAATACTGAATGTTTAAACCCGCGTTACAACTTGATCTAAACTGTACACTGTGTGCTCTAATATTAAACCTGTGTTACAACTTGATCTAAACCGTACACTTTGTGCTCTAATATTAAGAAAATTAACGTTAAATTTCCATCTCATTTTACCTTCAAAGATCTAAAACATTTTTTTTTCAAAATTGATATCCCTCAAACTTTTCCAAACTAAGAAAAAGAACATGTCTTAAAAGTCTTAACAATCACGTGCTTCTGCCAATTTGTTGTTGTTGTTGCTTATTTTTAAACAGATAGATCAACGTAAGCCAACTTGTGTTGTAAGTGTTTTTTATTTTATATTTTAGTTAAAATCTACAAACCAATCTTATGATTGATATTTTAAAAGAAAGTCTCTCTTTTCCTTGATATTTGGGACTGCAGATGTATATATAGCAGTCGTTTTATTCAAATAATTTATATTAAATATTTAAACTTTTTTTGAAAAGATACATCCCTCTGATGAAGAAATTTAATTAAATATTGTCCTTAGATGTTGTACCATTTAAATAATATCATAGCTACACCTGAAAGAATGATGATTATAACAAACATACTGCAGGAAGCTAACTAATGTTTGTTAGAGGTGCCGTCAAGAAAGAGCCAACAAATCCTAGAGAGCAGTTGGGGATGAGACTGTAGCGCCACCTTCCTTAACCCGTTTTTACTGGCAAATCGCCCATCATATACAGTTTAGTCTTCTCCTACTTGCTCATTTAAAAATTAAAAATAAACTTACTTTTGACACTTCACAGATTGCTGTAGTGGTAATGGACTGACTAGAAAGAAACGTTACAGTAAAAACCAAACTTCAGTGCCGACAGTATAAAATAAAAAAACTGTTAATACATCGATAGAAAAGTTTATTTTTCTTACAAACTGCGTCGCTACTTGGCTGTATCACGTACAGTCATGTGAAAAAGTTAGGACACCCTATGAAAGCCTGTGTATTTTTGTAACATTTTTTGGATATATAGATATTTAATCTCAATTTGAATAATACTGAGAGATTATATGAATATAACTAAACAATTAAAACTAAAGAAAAGACTTTTCAAGATCTTCTGTAAATGTAATTCTACAAAAATGCATATTCTAACTGAGGAAAAAGTTAGGACACCCTAGCCCCTAATAGCTAGTGTTACCCCCTTTGTCTGATATAACAGCAGTGAGACGCTTCTTGTAACCAACTACCAGCCTCTGACATCGGTCTGAAGAAAGTATTCCCCACTTCTCAATGCAGAATTTTTCAGCTTGAGATGTTTGAAGGGTTTCTTGCATGTACAGCCCGTTTCAAGTCACCCCACAGCATCTCAATGGGATTAAGATCTGGGCTTTGACTTGGCCATTCCAGGACTCTCCATTTCTTGGTTTTCAGCCAGTCCTTGGTGGATTTACTGGTATGTTTTGGGTCATTGTAGTGTTACAGGGTCCAGTTCCGCTTCAACTTTAATTTTTTTTTACAGATTGACTCACATGTTCCTCAAGCACCCTCTGATACACAGTAGAACTCATGGTGGATTCTATGATTGTGAGCTGTCCAGGTCCTGCTGCAGCAAAGCAGCCCCAAACCATGACACTTCCGCCTCCATGTTGGTATGAGGTTTTTTTCTTGGAATGCTGTATTTGATTTATGCCAAACATGTCCTCTGTTCTGATGTCCAAATAATTCAATTTTGGACTCATCTGCCCAAAGAACATTATTCCAGAAGTCCCGGTCTTTGTCAACATTCTCTCTGGCAAACTTCAGTCTGGCCTTGATGTTTCTCTTAGAGAGCAAAGGTTTCCTCCTTGCACACCTCTCATGCAAGTTAAACTAGTGCAGTCTCTTTCTGATTGTAGAGGCATGCACTTTCACATCAACAGTAGCCAGAGCCTGCTGTAGGTCCCGTGATGACATGTTAGGGTGTTTGGAGACCTCTTTTAATATCTTGCGGTCTGCTCTCGGGGTGAACTTGCTTGGACGACCAGAACTGGGCATGTTGGCAGTTGTTTTGAAAGCCCTCCACTTGTTGACTATTTTCCAGACAGTGGAATGGCTGATTTCGAAATCTTTTGGAATCTTTTTAAATCCCTTACCAGACTCATAAGTTGCTACAATTTTTTTTCTGAAAGCCTCAGACAGCTCTTTTGCTCTCACCATGGTGCTCACTCTCACTTCAACAGTCAGGAGCACACCAAACTAAATGTCTGAAGTTTAAATAGGGCAAGCCTCATTCACAATGCTGAGTAACAAACTTCTAATCATGTGCACCTGGTGTGATATACCTGTGTGTGAGTTAAGCCATTTTAAGTGGGAATAAATGTGGGGGTGTCGTAACTTTTTCCTCAGTTAGAATATGCATTTTTGTAGATTTACATTTACAGAAGATCTTGAAAAGTCTTTTCTTCGGTTTTAATTGTTTAGTTATATTCCTATAATCTCTAAGTATTGTTAAAATTAAGATTAAATATCTATAAATATATCCAAAAATATTACAAAAATACACAGGCTTTCATAGGGTGTCCTAACTTTTTCATATGACTGTAAGTGTATAGGTTTGTTTCATTTTTAATTTCGCGCAAAGCTACTCGAGGGCTATCTGCGCTGGCCGTCACTAATTTAACAGTGCAAGACGAGAGGGAAGGCAACTAGTCATCACCACCCACCGCCAACTCTTAGACTACTCTTTTACCAACGAATAGTGGGATTTACCGTAACATTATAATGACCCCACGGCTGAAAGGGTGAGCATGTTTGGTACCATGGGGATTCGAACCCACGACCCTCAGATTACGAGTCGAATGCCAAGTGTATAGGAGAATATACTTAATTTCACCTTGGCTATAGAACACTTTTAAAATAAATATCTCTTCTTGATTGTAAAATGAGTTTATGAGGAGATTTCTTCCTTATATTTCTTAATTATAAAGCATGTTTAAGTTAAAAACTCTTACTAACGTTTATTTAGCATAAACCAAGTTTTGTCCTAGAGCATAAAACATATTTAAACCAAAATCTCTTTATTGTTATATTTTGGATACAAACTAAATTTACGAAGAAATTATTATTTTTCTCTTTAACTATAAAACACATTTCGAACTAATTTTTTTTCTCGTTGCATCATGGGTAAAAAGCAAATTTTATTTTGTTGTTGTTCATGTTTTCGGACATATACACACACAAATTACACATAGCTATCCACACCACATGTCTCTAATTTTAAATTGAGAGACTAGAGAGAAAGCAGCTTAACAGCAACACAACTGTAAACTTTAGGGTAGCTGTTGTATAACCGAATAGCGGGATTTTACTGTAACCCTTATAACCCACTGACGGCTTCATAATGCAAAACAATATTTTTTGTTTGTGGTAACGATAATCATTGGATCAAATGCAGGACTGTAAAACATTTACCTCAAAATATCTTCACTGTTGCGCTATGAATATAAACAACATGTTTAAACCAATTTATTTTCATTATTTTTCCATGAATTTAAAACATGTTCATGCCAATTTCCATTGTTGCACTTTAAGAATAAACAGCAAGTTTTTAACAAAACCTGATCATTGTTACACCCTGAGTATATACAACACGTTGATACCAAATCATTTTCCTTGTTGCTTCCTGGGTTTAAAATACGTTTATGTCATAATGTGCCCGTTGTTGGATCGTTAGTATTAATCCAGTTTATAGAGTTGGTTTTGTTTGTTTGTTTTTGAATTTTGCGCAAAGCTACAAGAAAGCTATCTGCGCTAGCTGTCCCTAATTTAGCAGTGTAAGACTAAAAGAAAGGCAACTAGTTATCATGGTGGGTGGTGACGACTAGCTGCATTCCTTCTAGTCTTACACTACAAAATTAAGGACGGCTAGTGCAGGTAACCCTCGTGTAGCTTTGCGCGAAATTCAAAAACAAATCTGAAGATTTGTTTTAATGCAACTCCATGACTGGCAAGTATGTTTATTATATTTCATCACTGTTGCACGTTGACTCTAGATTAAGTTTACATAAAGTTTTTATTTATAGATTAAGTTTACATGAAGTTTTTATTGTAACTCTTTGATTGTCATATATCGTGTGTTTTTCATATCTTAACATTGTGTCAATTTTACTATAAACCACACATATATGAAGATATTTCACTCTAACCCCTTCACTGTCAAGTAAATTCAAGAGTTACTTTTGCTAAAATGAGCATCGGTGCGTATTTTTTAAGGCAGTACTAGTACGGGGACTTATTTGATCTGCCTTATCAGATGCACGTGCGTTCCATTGCTCCATCAGATAGCATTTATTCACTGACACTCAAACTGTCATGTTTTTTATGTTCTCGCATAGAGTTTTTTTATTTTTCAAAAACAGGTCTACTTCATTTTTTTTGACGAGAATTGTATTACTGAATAGGTTTATTTGAATATCTCTTTACTGTCACACCTTAACAATAAAATAAATTGACTAAGTTGTTTATTGTCAACTAAATGAGTTTATAGAAATAATTGCTGATTTTTATTATTCTTCATTCCAGAAGATCCTTTTACACATTATCTTTCGTTTCAGCTGTCGTGTACTAGTTGTGTCCGCAGACTTACAACGCTAAAATCCAGGTTTCAATACCCGTGGTGGCAGAGCACAGATAGCCCATTGTGTTGCTTTGTGCTTAACTTCAAACAAACAAAACTAGTTGTGTTTAATTCAGAGAACACCTACATTGTGTGTCTTTATTATTAACAGATTAACTTGACATCACAAACTATAAACACACATAAAAAAGGCGTTTATCATATGGAGCGATAACATTACGTCATAAGTGTAAATGAAAACTCTCGTCGAAATGAGGTCATCAATATCTGATAACAAGGGTTAAAAAGTGACACAGAAAGTACGTTTAGGTTATAACTAGCTGTATCCTTTTTTTCTGCTAATAAATCAGACATGCTTTTGACGTTGATTAGATATAATTAAATTGAAAGTGAATAAGTGCATTGATGCATGTTGAGAATATTTGACTTCTTCCTTTAGTTCGTCTGCCTCCCTCCATGTTGTTCTAAAGACATAAGGACTGTATGACGGTTATAAAATTGTCATAAGAACTATATTATGGTTATCAAATTTTTATATATACATATACAAAATATTGAAATATCATTTTGTACAAGCTATCAATACTTATGTCATATAAACAGCCGCAGAAAATGCACTGTGTCGCATTACTGTGTTAAAAGTGGAAAGCCCTGTGGAACGTTGAAAACCGCTAGATTAATGTATAGAAACTACACGTGATGACAGACGTTTATCTCAGTTTGTTCATTAATAGCTTCAAATGACGTATATGATATACGTTTTCAGATCTACATGTAGTCCCTCAGAAATCACAGCAGAGGAGGTCTTTCGCAAAATTCCAGAACGCGTCAGGTGGGCTTCGCTTCTTCTTTGTGGGTATTTGGTTATGTTGGATTTTAGATACCCAGGAGAGTCAGGTGCAAAATACCTCTTCCTCCATCCCTAATTTTAATGTTGGCTACTACTATGTTGTAGTATTAGTGCTTTAGGGCCAGAGTAACCTACAGTACTCCTTTTCAGGGTAATGTCCATATATTGTCTCGAGTTGTCTTTTTTATTTATATTTTTCCTCTTTTATATTTTTTCGTTATTATTATTTTTCTAAATCTATTTATATATATATATATCTTTAACGAAAAAAAAAAGAGAGAAAGGAAGAAAAAGCTATGAATATTATACTAGTTCTAAACGTCTAGTGCATGGTGGTCATCTTGATTTCTATTTCTTAACTATATATTCATTGGAGAGAGGTACTTAGGACTATGTTCATCATGTATGTAGATCACATAATAAATCATTTTATGCCAGTTTTTTTTAAAATAATTTAGTGCATTATGGAAGAGTCTATCGGATACTGTCTTTATGTTTGCATACTTGTGCATAAATATGGATGAAGTACTGCGGGGTACTTTATAAGCTGAGGTTAAGATTGAATTTTGTATTTTTTGTAGTTTGTGCAATTGTTTTTGTGTTATGTTTATCCAGGCTGATAATAGGTCTGATGTATGTTTTGTAGATTTTTACTATATTATAAGGTGATGTGCCTTGATTTTTACCCGATAGGCTTGTTGCATAATTTGCTCTTTTCCAGATTCTTGTCAGAATATTGTTAGTAGTTTTGTATCCACGTTACTTTGGTATCATAAGTTAATCCTAAACATTTAGCCGAAGTAGCAGTCAGTAAAATTGATCCGTTCATGTATAACTTTGGAGGATCCTTTTTCAGTTTATTTAATCTGGTAAATAGTATTACTTGGTTTTTTTGGAATATTTATTTTTCTTCTGTATTTCTCACAGTATTCTTCTAAATTATTCAGGACTGGTTAGAGATTTGTTGAAGGAGTGGGGGCACTTTTCCAGACCCCAACATTGCCAGCAAATTGTGATGCAAAACCTACGTTTAAATTCGACAGTGGCATATCACTCACATACGTGACAAATAATATAGGGCTAACTACCCCTCCTTGTGTGACTCCTGCCTCAGGCGTCAGGTGGGCTGAACCTATGGCAGTTTGTTTTTGAATTTCGCTTAAAGCTACACAAGAGCTATCTGCGCTAGCTGTCCCTAATTTAGCAGTGTAAGACTAGAAGGAAGGCAACTAGTTATCATCACCCACCACCAACTCTTGGGCTACTCTTTTACCAACGAATAGTAAGAATGGCCGTCACATTACAACGCCTCCGTAGTTGAAAGGGCGAGCGTAATTAGTGTGACGGGAATTCGAACCCACGACCCTCAGATTACGAGTTGAGTTCCCTAACCACCTGGCCACCTATGACAACTAAACACATTTATGAAATGTGTTGTTTACGTAGTGTACAAAACAACAACAACAACCTAATATTGTAATTATATATTCAGAAAGATGACGTATTAGTTTAAACCATTAGGTGTGGCATTTGTTATATACATCATGTTTATATGCAGAAATTTTCTTTCTTTAATATCCTTCTTAACTTGACTATTACAGATTTAAGTAGATATATCCCTTGTATGCCACAAGCAACTGCTTTCTATTTAATACTTGATTTACTGTTACACTTTTATTTTAATACCTGTGTTTGGTTCACTTTGATGCATGTGACTTATATTGTTGGAAGTATATTGCGCAATTCCAAACTGTTCTCCAACTTTGTAGAAGATTCTCGAGAGCAGTGATAAATAATATACGGTTTAAGAAATCACTACTGTGTCTTCGAACATTATTGAACAATCAAGAATCTCGCCTTAAAGTATATAAACCGATGCATTAAGAGACAGAACAGAATATGTTTTAGTTGCTACTATAAGCCTCGGAAGCTATAATTGTGATAAACGTTTACTAATCGGGAAACTACAGATATTGGACCAGGAACCTTTACAAGGTTGAAACATTACAAACTTCAGTTAATTAACTTCGGACGTTAGTATTTCTGTCAGAACATTAAATATCTCCATTGGTAAAAAGTCAAGTTATAAGCGGTGTTAGTCAAGCCAAGAAAAGACAGCTAGCTAGCTTAAACGAGGTGTAACAATATCAACTCAGAATTAATTTGCTCCTCATGGACTTGGATCGCCAATAAAATATTTGGTTCTAAACTAGATGAAGACCCAATTTACAAACTATGTATTGTTGTTTGTATATTAAAATATATTTCTAATAAGCAAGAAAATTATGTGTACTAATCTTGTTGGCAAATATCATAAATTTTACATGTATTGACATATATTTAACTTCTAAGTTGAGATTACAATTTTCGGCTATTTGAAATCGTAATACGTAATATACGTAACATAGTAAATAGGAGACTCGTTCGAGATTAATTATAATACATAACAAGGCTCAGAGCTCTTCATAAATTTTGAATTATACCCTGCACCCATTGATGGTGTACTTTTCCACTTCTTTGGTTCTGGTGAAACGAATAGCGCTTTCAAGGTCGACATCATTTTTTACAAAGGCCAGTAGCCTAATTACCGAATAATAATGAAATACTTCAGCAAAATTTTGGAGTTTTACCTTGAACGAGGTGATTCATCTTTTACCTAACTTCACATAAAACGAATAACTTGTTCACTCTGGTGGTTATAATCGCCACAAGTTTTTATTGTTGTGACGTTATACTTTCGTTGGTGAGTTATCTTGCATTATCTCGTGAAAATAATTCAAAGTCTAGTCTACGAAAAGATAAATTAGTTTATTTCTCTATTGACACTTTTGAAAGTTTTCTTCACTTGTACAGTGTTATAATAATTTAGGCCTAAGGATCCCGATAATTTGTGCACTAGTAACGTAAAGATTAACTTATTTGCGCGAAGTAACTGAATATGCACGATAGCTAGCCAAGATCCAGAAATGTAAACACACTGACTGATTCATTCTACAGTGTTACTTACTTAGCTTATTGGCTGACTCATCCGTCTTCTTAATCTAACTTCGAATAGACTAAAAAACTTGACGTCAAATCTTCTATAAACGTCCAGACATTCCAGGCCTAGATTATTAGACCTTTAGATTTTAACATCGTCATTATGACCCAATGTTTCCTCTGGCAAACAAACAAATTATAACTTATAACAATATGGTTGATGGGACTTTGTTTTCACTTCTCTCGTAATCCCTGATATGCTAATTACACAATACTTTTGTTCTTTTCTTGGAACTAGTTCTAATTTTAAATATTACTAAAAATAATTACTGACTTATACACTTAAAATCAATCATAGGACAACCAATTATCGAAAGCATAACCAACAGTACTAATATTTATATACTTTATAGATTAAATGAATTCCTGTCAATCATGACGATTTTTGTTCTCAATTTCGGATATTATAACACGAGGAGTGTGGAGGTAGCCGTTCTAATATTTTAGTGGTGCAGAAAGTTATATAGTCATTGCTTAGGTGCTTATGGTATTTAATGTCTTGAATGTTTGTTGTTGTTTTTTTATGAATATCCATCTAATTGTTTAAGGTTATATTTCATGTAAATTGCTTCCAGTTTTAACCTCATAATACCTATTTTCCCATATTTTCTGGGGGGGTCATGTCCCTAGACTCCCATAGCACTAACATGCTTTGCATGATTATGTTTCGTACAGTATGTGTTGGCTTCCGAATTTCATAAATTAGAACTTTCCATTCAAACATTGTGTACGGGCCTGTATGAATAGTGTATACATATATAAAAAACTTAATTACAGCCATATACGAATCTCACTCACTATTTATTATTATTATTCCAAAAAAACTATATATACAAAAGTCAAATAACTTTTTTTTAACTTTTATAAATTTCCCAAGCACTTGTTGGTTATCTGTGTTTACACTGTAGCCTCGGATACCACAAGCAACACGTGCAATTCTAACTGTCGTTCCACCTCTGGTTTACACCCACACACAATCATTGTGTCCTACATTTAACCATCTGGTCTATTGAGATATCTTCTAATAATCATGATGCTCGTATCGGTAATTAAGTCTCTAATGAGACGAAGTTCCCGTCAAGGCTTGCACGCTGGGTCATTGTTGAACGTAGTCGATACCTTCAGCTTGAGTCAACTTCTAATGATAGCAGCTATGACTTAACTCTGACTAAGAAATAAAAAAAAATATAAAAGAATAATATTTTGTAAGTCAACGATGACGTTGACTGAATCTTAGTTTCATGCTTGGTATCCAAACAAACACGACAAGTGTAACTATTTAAAGAAAAACAATGACCTGACTGATTCACCGGTTTAGCATGTCTCTGAGTAATCCCCTATTTCTGTTAACATGTGATTTAGGCTTGACGGTTACTACCACTGGTGAACTTTCAGATTCATACATAACATTACTTGTGTTTCTATAGCGAACATGTAGTCTGTGTTGTAGACTGTGATAACGTTTTTTAAACATTGTGTACGTCTGATAGCGAATTTACGAGAAAATATAGGCCTAAAGAGTGAAGGGACGAAATTACTGTTCAAAGTAAGTTATTGCGCCATTATCTTCTATTCCCGTGTGTACTTTTGTTGTTGTTGTTTCACTCGATTCTGCGTTATTTGAGAGCGTGGGAAATTGTGTAAAGAATATAAGTTAAAAAACAGAAGACGCTTTTTACATTTACGTAAACGTGTGTATTCAAATTCTACTTTATAAATTAGATTTCTTTTACAAATCATTGCTGTCTGTATGGAGCTTTCTTTTAAAAAATCTACCGTATTTCAAGAAACAAAGATTTTGTAAAAGCTGAATTTTAAAAATCAAATTAGTAATTTTTAATATACTTTCAAAACACAGTATTTCTTTTTGTAAATTTGTAAGGCCTTATACAAACTTTATGATGTTTTCTACTTTATTGTGATTAAATTTTAATACCCATGACACCCGTCTTTAGAATGCATTTTTAGACAGTATGCAATCATATTCGTTTCACTTAGGCCCGGCATGGCCAAGTGTGTTTAAGCGCGCGAGTCGTAATCTGAGGCTCGCGGGTTCGCATCCCCGTCGCGCCAAACATGCTCGCCCTTTCAGCCGTGGGGGCGTTATAATGTGAGGGTCAATCCCACTATTCGTTGGTAAAAGAGTAGCCCAAGAGTTGGCGGTGGGTGGTGATGACTAGCTGCCTTCCCTCTAGTCTTACACTGCTAAATTAGGGACGGCTAGCACAGATAGCCCTCGAGTAGCTTTGTGCGAAATTCAAAAACAAACAAACAATCGTTTCACTTAAAGCAGCAAAAAGTTTAATCGCTTAACTTACAGAAATAAAGTTGAATAATAAAGTAGCAGTTGGATTTCGAACAAACAATTAGTTGTGATGATGGTGAGACAGATGGACATATAATACTGATAAATACAAACAAGACATAATTTTCGATAGCATTGTGTTATTATCTTGGAGTTAGGCGTATATGAATATTTATAATGCGCTCGTTATGTTTTATATAGAAATTAACTATTAAACTTAAAACTGAATTTCATTTTATTTCGAGAAGCGGGAAAGCTGCACATTAAAGGCAGTACCAACTGTAAATGAGGCCCTTTTCATTGGAACTCGAAATCATTTGATGCTCAAGACCCCCATACAATCGCATGGGTCACACCCTCTATAAACCCCACATTATTTGTATCATCATTTATAATTTATTGTGCTGTTATTTAACGAAAGGGAAATGTTGTGTATTAATTAAACCCCCACCTCGAAGCTTATTTTTGTCCATGTAACTGTCTTTAATTTCAACTATGTAAAGCAACTTGAAAGAAGTAAATAACGATTCCAACATGTTAATTACTAATGTAATATTGGTAAATATTATAAAAAATGATTACTTAATTAACACTTCTATATGATATGTCATTAACTTTGCTATGTTGTTCATGACCTAAAGATAATAGTATACATGTTCGTGGTAGCGGTGTGCCTTATATCATTCTATAACTCAAGAACAATTTTATATAATTTATTAAATTACTTTTTCTCTATATATATATATGTACACACACACATACACATGTAGAAACGTTTAGTAAAGTCTGAGATAACTGTCTCCTTCTTTTAATACCGTAGCGAAGTACTAATTAGAAAGTAATTTCTAGTGCTCTTATAACATACAACAGAACGGACGTAACAGTTACCGCTTGGTGGACCGTGTTAAAAATGTTTTGTTTTTGGATATTCACCGAAGCTACTCGAGGTTATTTGGGCTACCCGTACCTAATTTTGAACTGAGAGACTAAAGAAAAAGCAGCTAGTAAACAGTAACCACTGCCATTTCTTGTATGATCGAATAATGATTTTTTTTTTTGTTCCGGAAATAGGACGCGAGTGACTCTCGAAAATCCACAATTGAGCTCACTAGTTACCAGATCACACTCAGCCCCGTTTTAAAAAGTTAAAGCTATGCACGATCTGTAGAAAGTTAAAAGAATGTTAATACAAAATGTTTTCGGTAGTTTTCATGTCCATAGTTTGAATTTTCCTAATTCTATCATTTTCACGCAAGCTCTTTAAGCTACGCTATCTTACAGGCATTATAGGTAAGATCAATAATTTGGTTGGTTTGTTTTGAATTTCGCGCAAAGCTACACGAGGGTTATTTGCGCTATCCGTCCCTAATTTAACAGTATAAAATTAGAGGGAAAGCAGGTAGTCATCACCACCCACCGTCAACTCTTGGGCTACTCTTTTACCAACGAATAGTGGGATTGACCGTAACATTATAACGCCCCCACGGCTGAAAGGGCGAGCATGTTTGGTATGACAGGGATTCGAACCCGTGACCCTCAAAGTACTAGTCGAGCGCCTTAACCGTCTGGCCCTGTAGGACCAATGTTCACTGAATGACAAGCGTATGATTTTAGAGAACTTCACATACATATTTTTAGATCTAAATAACTCGGGAAGTCTCAGAGAAATTATATTTAGTGTGATTTTCATTTGTAGGAAGTTTCATATTAAGTGTTGTTTGTGTGAAATACTTTGCAAATAAATGAAACGAAAGTGACTAAAGTTGAAATCGAGACCAGTCGTCATGTAATAATGACAACATTGTGCCATTATGTACCATACTCGTTGTATTGAAGAGACGGACTAAGCAAAGATCAGATAAGGTGATTCTGAACTGGACCTACTTAATGATATGAGAGTTGTAGTATTTGATCGAAAAATTTGGAAGAAAAGTTCTGGCCAAACAAACACAAATATACTATTTATATGGATTCTGTATGAGTTTATAGTATTGCTAAAGCTTAATGTATTGCTTAAGCGTGCTGTACTACAGTTTGATCACTTAATCTCCGAATTAAGGTAGATGCATTACATTTATAGAAATAGAAGATATATTACTTAATAATATTAATTTTATAGTAATGAGCATGTTAAGAGCAATAGCTAAAGGACAGTACTTTCTCAGTGAACTTATACAGTATGATAGGACACTTATAGGGCTAGAAAAGATAAATATAATCAAATTAGTTATTAATTTTGCTGTAATATCACATAATTATGCTGTTCAACGGATCATGTTTGACCAGTTTAGGCATTACATATCATAAAATGTAAATTCGAATATCATTAAATGATTAGGTTATGGTAAGGTTTTAACTTTATCGATAATACTGAGATTTAAGACCTAAAACAATGAAAAATGAAAACACTAGAATTAACAATCCTAAATAAATACGTCCACCTGTCGTTTAGCATTAAGGTTGAAGAATTATAAGGCTCACATTCGCAATTCGAACCCTGCTGTACACACAACACAATAACCCATTATGCAACATTGGCTTAAATAAAATTTAAATATAGAGCTCTTGCACGCGACGTCACAAAACTTACTGATTCACCAACGTCGCCATATTTGACGTCGAATAATCAACAGCAGTCTATATCATTACAATATATGATAAAGCTTTACATGTTTATGGCAAAAACATCGCCTTTGACAAAAGATACAGATCTCAAGTTGTACGGCCATTCAGTTTCATGATGTATCCTTATGAACACTGCTGAGATTATTTACACCATTTTGTAACACTATATTAGAGAACAAATTTGTTGTTTTCCACCTAAGACGAATGTAAGCACTTGACATTCAAAATGGCGAGGTAAACTACAGACCACGTGATTTTTTATTTTTTTTTTTAATGTTAGTGCGAGACTGTAACTTGCTTTCCTTGAATGTGTATTCCTTTTACGCTCGTGGATGAAAAAGTGTAACACCGACTCGTCCGTTTTTGTTGTTTTTTTTATCATAATGTAAAGCTGAGAGTAGTTCTAACATATGATGCTTTAGAAAATACACAATTCAATCCAATTCATCTGTGAAGCTAAATCGAAGCGCTTAGGTTATAAGATTTATTTTATGTTTTATCTACAAGTTCGTAAAATATGTGGTAAGCAAATACATTCAGACTTAGTAAGTATAGGAATATAAGCTATAAGATCACATACATATTTTCTATATTTGTTATTCTATCTGTATAAGACTGGCTTTACAAATACTTGTTTCTAATATTTAAAACATTTTATCTTATTTTAAAACTAAGATAATTGTAAACTTTACATTACTTAACACGAAGTAAAACACGGTTCACTTAATATATGCATTTTACTTACGAAAGAAATTTCCTAGAAATAAATATTCCATTATAAGCTTGATAAAACTTACGGTTTCATTTTCAGGCAGTAAACTATGTTTCTGAAATAAAAGAAAAGAGAGAGAAATGATATTATTATAAATATTTATATGTCATAAACTCTATATGTATGGATGGTCAAGGAACTCAATAGGTATAATACAAATATACAGTCTAAAAATAATAAATGACATAATTTTACTTTAAAAGATGATTACCACTCCCTTTCAATTGTATTTCTACCCAACAAGCCCAAAAACAAAGCAACAAACCATCGCTAAAATACCAAATCAGAAAGTGACCAACCCACCAAACTGTTTATATTTCTTCTTCTTGTTTCAATCGAGGTAACTCTGCAATTACTTCCTTACTAGACCCACGCTAGTACAGCGGTATGTCTTCGGATTTACAATGCTAAAGTCAGGGGTTCGATTTCCCTCGGTGGGCTCAGCAGATAGCCCGATGTGGCTCTGCTATAAGAAAACACACACACACACTTCCTTACTAACATCAGTTTAAACCTAAATCCACTCTATGTGCTTCTGGGCAATGCAAGATGTCAAGACTTAGACGTAATAGCTAGTAGTAATTTAAAAAATCATAATTCTAGTGTAAACGATGTTATTATTAACTTTCGAAGTTAGTTGTTTCAGAAACATGTGGGAGTAACAAAATATAATCAATACACATAATATTAAATTAACAAAATATAATCAATACACATAATATTAAATTTTATTACACACATTCATAGAATACACTAACTTTTAGTCGAGGTTAAAAAAAACACGTCACAAGCCCCTCAGTGGCACAGTGATATGTCTGAGGACTTAAACGCTAGAATCCGGGTTTTGATACCCTTGGTTAGCTGAATTAAGCATTGTGCTTAACTTCAAACAACAACAACACCTCACAAAATACGTAATGAAGAACATTTTATCAATATAAAATAATGTATGGAGTTTTTATCGGTATCTCACTTTGTAAATTAAACCTTTTTGCTTTACTGTTTCTCATACTTACTTCTTGTTTATTTTTATGGAACAGACCTGTTATAGAATGTTGTTTGTAAATTTGCGTACGTTAATTCTATGTTATACTTTCTAAGCAAGGCATTTTATAGAATGATGTTTTTAAATTTACACAAGTTAGTTCTATATTTGACTCTAAGCAAGTATTTTTTCTCGTTCACTTTGAGAAAGAGACCAAGTTTTTCGAATAGTTTTATTCTACGTTAAGTTTGAAATATACATATATTGGTTTTAAATTTTACTAGCTGCTGAAATAATATTTAATGAAGACGTCGAACATTACAAAAATCCTTCTACATTAAATCGAAACTTATTTACTTCTACAGGATTATTGGATAGCAACACATTTATAAATAGCCGCTTTTAGTGTGGTTAGAATTTTTTCGAGAAACTATATAAAACCTATCTGCGGTAGCCGTCCCTGATTTTGAACTGACAGACTAAAAGAAATACAACAAGTCTGCAGCGCCCTCTACTATCTCTTGCACTATGTTTTTTTCTGACTGACTAGAGTAATTTGGCTATCATTCTTATAATATACACATGACCCCAAAGTACGAATCACGTTTCAGCGGCAAAAGGACGCAAACTATACATCTCCGGTTCACTGCCCGTGTATATTAACCACTAAGCCACGAGCGATCAAACAGCTTTCGAATTCACCTTGGTCTTTCTGTCACGTAACGTTTTGTAACATTGGTTGCTTATACTTGAAGAACTCTATAATTTTCGTATTAATCATTTTACACTTTGGGCTAGCAATGGACTGTCTAATTAAATTAACCGGATGCGATATGGAAATTTAACAATTAATCTTTGGGTTAAATTAAAGGTATCAAGCCTCGTAATAAAGCTTAACGGTTGTGTAAAATCCAATAAAACCTCCTCGTGATACGAATTTCAATATAACAGTTATATATTTATATTGTGAACTCGCAAGTCATCAAGACATATAGTAGTTTTATGACTACGTGTATAATAACCTATTATCTCAGTAACATGCATTTTTCACGTGTCCATGTGTTCATCTTTTTACGTACCCTGCGCGAGCATTTTCCTCGTGCTTTAGTCAGTTGAACTTCTTCCATGTGTTTAAATAAACGATAACATGTTTTAAGCTGTTGAGGAACTGCCGCGGAGAAATAAAGAGTCCTTCCCTTACCGCCATAAGAACGTCAGAGAAATTTGCCTCTTGGATTATAGCGGTCAAAAGTATGCAGTAAGATATGTACTAAGAAGCAGAGCTGTTAATTTTTATTGGTTAGTTGAGGTAAAGTTCGAAAGATTCAAAGAAATAAAACGTTAAAAAATACCCTCTCTTCTTCTGGTTATTTACAATTTTTCAGTTTACCGGACATTCAAAACAGTGAAAAACATGACTGTAGGTAGATGCATGCGTTTTTCGCAGAATGCGCTCAACGTTACTAACATGTGCAAAAAGAATCTTGAAATAGAAGTTCGACATGAAGTGGGTTTATTTTGTAATTCTCTGTTTTCTGTCTATTCAAGAATACGCATTTCTTGAGTTGTATATCACTTTACAATAGACTAGGCTTTCCCTTACCGGGGGGGGGGTTCTTTGAGGAACTCACGTGAATAGAAATTCTTACTGTCTTCTAGTTATTAAAATATTTTTGCACTCCTTGCTCTAGAGAAGCTTTATTGAGAGGTTAATAGTGATGCGAAATAAAATATATTTTAACCCAGTTTATTTCTTTTCTTCTTCAGATAATATTTTCGTGAATATTAAACAGATGACGTCAGCATGTCCGAACTCACTCATCCAGATGGACTTGTTGATTAAATCGAAAATAATTTCAAAAAAGTTGTCATATATAGCTACAGATGAACTTGTAGCTATATATATATTGTTATGTATGGTTTGGAAATTCCAACATTAGTTACACTTAAATCATTAAATAAACGTGTGTTGAGTACGTTTAAGGAATAGTGAACACGTTTAAACATAAATTTTACAACAGTATACTTTAACTGGATTAATATCACGCTATGAAATGAGATTTGGTCACTCATTACAGGATTCCTCTTTCTGTTCGACCTGTTATCGATATCTGTCTCATTTGTCCCACCTGGTGAGGCATGGCCAAGTGGGTTAAAGTGTGCGATTCCTAATCTGAGGGTCGCGGGTTCGAATCCCCGTCGCACCAAACATGCTTGCCCTTTCAGCCGTAGGGGCGTTATAATGTGACGGTCAATCCTACTATTCGTTGGTAAAAGAGTAGCCCAAGAGTTGGCGGTAGGTGGTGATAACTAGCTGCCTTCCCTTTAGTCTTACACTGCTAAATTAGGGACAGCTAGCGCCGATAGCCCTCGTGTAGTTTTGCCCGAAATTAAAAAACAAAAAACATTTGTCTCCCTTCCCTCCTTTGTAATGTGTTACGTATTGTAATTTATCTCGGACAAATCTCCGATGTATTATGTTACGTACGTTACGTATTACTATGTCAAATAACCGGAATTTTTAATTTAGAAGTTAATTGAATGATAATATGTATTATATTTGCCAATAAGACTGATACACAAAATTTTCTTTCTGAACACAAATATGTTTTAGTTTACAAATAATAAAACAATTTATAATAACGGTTATTATATACAAGAGTTTTACAAACTTGCAAATTATAGTAAGTCTTCTGTTTGATCTAGAACTGAATATCCTATCGACGTTCACGAGACTCAAATTATTTTTATGTTGATACACAGTTACATTTCTCTTGACGGCTAGCTGGCTTGAAGCACATGTAAATTTTTCACCAACGACAATACCTAATGTTTTCGTAGAATTACTAACGTCTAAAGTTAACCCTCTGAACTTGAATGGTTTATGTTCGAAATCTATAAACGTTATTGGTCAAATATCTGTTGTTTTCCGATTAATAAGCGTTTATCACTAGTATAACTTCCGAGGCTTATGGTATACTGACTATAGCGTCCAAACAATATTCTATTACTGTCTCTCTGCGTTTCTCTTTATAAACGTTAAGGCGACATTCTCGAAAATTCAACAATACTAGAATATAGTGTTTCTGTAAAACATATAGTGTTGATTCTTACTCTCGAGAATCTTCTACAAATTTAGAGAACAGGCAATACATATTTAACAATATACGTTAAATGCTTTAAACTGAAACAAACGTAGGTATTAAAATAAATGTATAACAGTAAATCTGTTACCTCTACTATCCACTCTGTTCAGCAGCATCTCAAAATAAGAAACATGATAGAATACACATATATGTGTATACATTCTAATTTGGTTTAGAAGAATTAAGAGTGAATTAGTTTATGTTTTATTATACTCTGAAATAATCTATAACATGCTTATCCTTGCTTGAATTGTTGTTTTAAGTTCCCCTCAATTTAAATATATTTATTTTTTTCCTCAAAAGCACCATTATTGTTATCAGAGTTATACAACAAGTTATACAACATGATCTGATATCACGCTTCGTAAACATTGTTGGGAATGCAAACTCGCATACACACTTAGCCTTAATAGATTTTATCGCTTTAACCATAAAAAGTAAAGCTGGAAGAAAAGAAGCATAGTGAAGTAAAACAACATTTAACGATTGCGTACATGACACTGTTTTATGTACATGAACTAATTATACTTTAAGGAGACTGATTTTATGCTAGAATTTGCGTATTTACTTACGACAGACACAGGCCTATCCTTTTCTAGTATATATTATGTATTACTGCTGAAGACTTACAACCATAGTTGCCAGGAGTAGGTATCAAAATTAACACCAAGCAGACTTTACGCTTCCTTTAAGCGTTTTGTTTGAAATACGCTAATTCAACAAAAGATGATTAATCAACGTCATTTATGGTTAGGTAGTGCGAAGTTTTTTTACATTGTTTGAGTATAATTAAAATATTCACGACTTCTTTTCTACTTATTTAATTTGAAGTAATGTTTACGGTATTCACACAATGATGTGTTTGTTTAAACCCCAGCTATGCGGCTATAATATTAGTGATATAAATATGTCAAATGAAAGACAAACAAGCAAGTTAAAATGTAATGTATATCACAGCTTGTTTCTGTTTAAAACGTTTTTTATTTAGAAGTTGTCGTTACATATTTCTATTGATCACTTCTAAGTTTCCTCTCCTCTTGTATTTTAACGTGCAATCTGTTTTTTGTTATTATTTCGTTAATTATTTTAGATAAAGAAACTGAAACTATTGTGAAATGTCGTATGTGAGGAGAGAGTGGAAAGAGATATAGGCTATTTTCATTTTGGATATCAGGGTTGAGAAAATAACACGCACGAAGTTCAATCAACACGCGGAGAAATACTTTATGAAAAAGTGCCGTTAAGTTTAAGCGTTATAGTTTCTCTTTAGAGTCCTTTTCTGTGGTATGGACAGAGGCAGATTTAAGGTTGTGTGGGCCCAGGCCCTACATCCAATGTAATTTTACACAGAATAAAATTATTAATTGGCCCCCAATAAGACCATGGGCTCTGGGGCTTAGCTCCCTCTAGCCACTACCTGAATACACCACTGGGTATGGATCATGAGCACAAAAATACTGGGAGTTTTTAATGCTATTATGTGTACTTTAAACCATTTTTATTTCTTGAGACACTTGCATAGCTACAGTCCATGTGATTATTGATCTAAGTAGCGAGAATAGTAAGATAGCGTAATGGTTTGCCATTATGTTTAATGTTGGTATCACTGACAAGACAGAGTATAGAACAAAACAGTTGTTTATTAAACTTGTCTCCACTAAACTTATGATATCACATTACTCCTTCCACTCTCCTGTCTTTCAAGCATGTCTTATGATACGTGGGTATATTTAAATAAGAAACCACATTTAGGCGATATGGAGGTCAGTTCCTGTAAGTATCTGAAAACCACGACAACCTGATATAAGAAGCGGAACATGCGAACGCTTCAAATGCCCAGTTTTTATAACCAGCAACCTATATATGACTGCAAAAAGTAAGTATACGAGGAGTTTGTGTGTTCTTAGCAGATATAAGTCATGATGTATTAGAAACTGTTTATATGAATATAGTATTCTTTGTTTCTGACCCCGAATGAACTTTATGTGGATTATATATTTTGCCACATTTGTTTGACCCATTAAAATTGAACAGTGAGAACCAGTAACGAAAATGCAGTGTACTTATTTCGTTACAAGTTTCAGTACTACGAACGATATATATATTCTGTTTGAGGTTTCCATTAAATGACCTGTGTGTAATTTCTTCTCCACTAGGTGGTACGGTTTGAAAGGTTCTTTTTTTCCATTGAAAAGCGAGAAAGATATTGATATAAATAAAGCTATTGATAAGTGTATATGCATTTAATAAAATATTTTATTTACTCAAAATATACCACAAGATAAGACAAAATATGTGTTTAAATTAGACCTATCGTCATGCAGTGTGTGCGTCTATTTATCCATTGAAAATGAATAAAGAAAGAACTAATTTGGATGTAGAATTAGGCGTATCACTATATCGTTAGAATTTAAAGGAATGTATTACTTCAGAAATGTGCCTCTCTTCCCCGGCTACAAGTAAGGTATTGGTGTAACTTAGGCCTAGCATCTGATTTGGGGTAATTGAGGAATTTTATTCACCTAATTATAAAAAATAAGAGTTGTTCGAATTAGGCAATTTACAAATATTAGTTTCCAACTATTAGAGTTCTGTGATAATGCAAAATTGTCTGCTAGTTCAAATAGATGCTAACGTTGATATAAGAAACCGATAGTAAGTACTTTCAAACATTTTTTCTATATAAAAATAAGTTCCTTTCATGAAAAAGACTTTGAGTTTTCCTAAAATATCTGGCAATTTTGTTTGAGATAAACATTACTGTGTGTTTGTTATTTTCCATAAAAACAACAACAACACTACAATTACATTTCTTTTTATTGTAAAACAGCTGCAATAACAAATAATCAACAATATAGTATACTAGAATATAATTTCACCGAATTATAATAGTAATTTAATTATTCAATTATTTGTTAAATATTCTTGCTCTCCTTTTACTACAAAGCTACACAATGGGCACTGTATCCATTTCAGCACTGTAAGTCCGTAAACTTACCGTTGACTCACTGAGGGCTTTGAAAAACAAAGTGTTGTCATAACATAATCGTCATAGGCTACAGCGATGGAATTTTTCTTCCCCCCCCCCCGATGTCCTTGTTTGTTTAATTTACACGTTGATGTGATTAATAGCTCACATTATGTAGATGTCTAGGACATAGAACAGTTAGTGAACTTTCTGATCTATTTATTACCCCTGCTTTTCAGATCCAGTTCCTTGAAAGTAACTCTATGATTCAATCAGTGTAAACGATATCCATACACAGGAAACGCCTACGTAAGAGACATTGGTAGATTACTGTGAAAAAAGCAACTGTAGAACTATAATCACAGGAGAAACGTCTGTGTACAGAAGGTGAACAATACTGTGTGGGCGTTACGGTTGTTGTTGTGTTCGGCTAGTGCATGTGTTACAGTATAGCTTCAGACTGTCTAGTCGTGTGTTTGAGTGAAGGCTGTGACATGAACATTACACAAGTATGTATATAACACGACATTTTCATAGTAAAGCACGTACATATACATACATGCATAGCATGAAAACACGGATGTTTGTGCCGCATAAACTATTGTATACATATGAAAATGTTAATAAAACTGTTAGAAGCACAGATGCATTTTTAGATACTTTATTACACGTACTTATCCCACCTTCCAAACCAAATGATATAAAATGATATAACCTGATGCATAATATCACGTTATCAAAAAATACACAAACCTGATATAGATCTTGTCATAATTCGATATGTCCTTTTTTTACATTTTTACGTATTGTGAAATTATGATACATAACTAAAGTAAAACATGGATACACATATACAACAAGCACACGTATGATTTGATATGAGATTCCGTCCCACGACATTACAAAATCGCCGTGTGTTTACATGATAGGAACTTTCTCAAGCAAAAGAAACAAAAGGTAAGATATCTGACATTCATTAACACAGTTTGTTTGTTTGTTTGTTTTGGAATTTCGCACAAAGCTACTCGAGGGCTATCTGTGCTAGCCGTCCCTAATTTAGTAGTGTAAGACTAGAGGGAAGGCAGCTAGTCATCACCACCCACCGCCAACTCTTGGGTTACTTTTTTACCAAACAAATAGTGGGATTGACCGCACATTATAACGCCCCCACGGCTGGGAGGGCGAGCATGTTTGGCGCGACGCGGATGCGAACCCGCGACCCTCAGATTACGAGTCGCACGCCTTAACGCACTTGGCCATGCCGGGCCACCATTAACACAGAGTAGAAGCTCTTTCCTGGCATTTATACACATGCATTGTGTGTATATCTACTTGAATACGCACGTGGTTTAGAGCGTTCTATTTGCAACCTGCAAGTCATGAGTTTCAATCCTCTCTCCAAACGTATTTGACACTTCTACTGTGGAAGCATTATAACATTATAGCCAATCCCACTATTCGTTGGTAAAAGAGCAGTCCAAAAGTTCGCGCTGTTCTAGTCCCTCACGTCTAAACTAGGTACATAGAGCTTTCAGGTAATTTTGCAAGAAATTCAACAAACAAACGAAAAGGTGTTATTAACCTTAACAACGGAAGAGAAAAGAACAAAAATCAACATCAACTAAAGACCCAAGGTGATTTTATTAAAAGTCCTAGATAATTACGTCAATTAACAACTATAGCTAATCTAGGTTACGTGACGTAAAGCAGTATTTTTTGCTCCATAACTTATGGTAGGCTCTTATAAGGTTAATTAAACAGCCTTATATTTCAGAACAAAAAAAAAGTGTTAATGATTAAGAAATAAGAGTGTTTTTTTTTCATGTATTGATATATTATAAATGCGAGCACACCCACACGCGGACACGTGTATGTGTGCACGCTTGTATGTATTTTAATCCTTGTTGCTAAGAGGTAACGCTATACACGGTGTACACAATGTTACCGACTTTGTGTGTTCATATAAAACGCAATAGAAATTATTTTTTCTCTTATGTCTTATTGAATGTCATGGTTTGTTTCCTTCTGTGAAATTTTATTTTATGATGCAAGTTTATCCTGTTATAACCTATAGAGAAATGGAAAAAAAAAGACATAAAAAACGTGGTTGTTAATTGACAAGCATTTCAAAATAAATTCTGTCAAAGTCAAGGAGTTTAAAACGCAATATTAAAGATATAAATTCACACAATGAAAACGAAACTGACATTAATCTGTGAACATTAAAAATCGTGTTTAAAGCGTGCTTTCTTTCCTACTGACGCATAACAAACACTGATAGTACTACAGCTTAAAAACATGAGAACTTTTAATGTGAGCTGAGTACTTAGAAGTAATGTTTGAATTACACTATTAACAAATAAAGGACCGGTTTTCAGCTTAATTGGCCTTCATATTGAAATATACATACACTGCTGGCCAAAATCTTAAGGCCAATGAACATAAAGAAACAAATATGCATTTTGCGTTGTTAGACTCAACCACTTATTTGAGTAGAGCTTCGAAAGATTAAAATAAGAAAAGGGAAAAAACAAACTTTTTTAGCATTTAATAGAAAAAATGTGAACCCTATGAAATTAGTCTAAATACTAGCTGGTTAAAAGTTTAAAACCATACCAAAGAGAAGTTCTTAACAGAGTAGGAAATGCCCAACAAGAGGTCTCAGTAGTGAGTTGCACGGCCGTCATTTCGAATAACTTCAAACATTCGCTTTGGCATGGTCGATATAAGCGTTTGCAAAAGGCTGGCTGGAATGTTATTCCAAGTGGTAAAGATGGCTTCACGAAGATCATGCAATGTTTGGAATTGACGTCCATTTCTATAGACTTCCCTTGCCATCCACCCCCAAAATATTTTTAATGGGGTTCAGTTCGGGCGAACATGCTGGATGGTTCAAAAGAATCACGTTATTCGCCATGAAAAAGTCCTTTGTCCTACGGTCATTGTGGATTACAGCGTTGTCCTGCTGAAAGATCCAGTCATTTCCACACAAACGAGGGCCTTCAGTCAATAAGAATGCTCCTTCCAACATGCCAATGTAGCCAGCTGCTGTTTGACGCCCCTGAAGCTCCATTGTTCCATGGAAGGAGAAAGCACCCAAGATCACAATGGAACCTCCTCCACTGTGTCGTGTAGAAAATTCTACGGTGGGATATCCTTATCGTGCCAGTAACGTTGAAAGCCATCTGGACTATCCAGGTTAAATTTTTTTCTCATCAGAGAACAAGACCTTCTTCCACTTTTCTACGTCCCATGTTTGGTGCTTATCAGCAAAGTTTAACCGAGCTGTTTCGTGGTGTGGAAGAAGGTGTGGCCTTTGAAGACGTTTACGGTTTGTAAAGCCTTTGTCCCGTAGATTCCGTCTTATTGTTCTTGAACTGCATTCTGCATCCGTAAGGGCCTTAATCTGGTTCGACGATCAGCTGATGTCTTGCTGGACAACTCGTCGAATCCTTTTGCTCAACGCCTGCGAAATTTTCTTGATTCGACCACTTGAAATTCTCGTTCCATATCCCCCAGGGTCTTTTAAGAAATTTGCAACAGCAGTTTTACTACGCCCAATCTCACCAGCGATGGCATGTTGAGAGATACCTTGCTTTTGTAGCTCGACAATTCTGCTACGTTCAAACTTTGTCAACTTTTTAGCTTTTGCCATGTTTTTACTCAATGTAACACAGGAGATGTCAGTGAGAGATGTTGACAACGCTAATGCTTGAACACAAGTGACTAAATTTCGTTACGCGTCTACTGATTAACACTTCGTTTCAGTATGGTCTTAAACTTTTGACCAGCTAGTATTTAGGCTAATTTCATAGTGTTCACATTTTCCCTATTAAATGCTAAAAAGTTTTATATTTTTATTTTCCCTTTTCTTATTTTCATCTTTTGAAGTTCTACTCAAATGAGTGGTTGAGTCTAACAACGCAAAATCCATATTTTTTCTTTATGTTCATTGGCCTTGAGACTTTAATCACCAGTGAACCTGAACGACGATTGTTTTTGCTAGACTTTAAAGTATTATATGAAATAGTTTATAATGTTTAACACTATCCATCTACTTAGAACAACGTCCCGTTTTTCTTAAAGCAAAATAGGTGACAAGATAAACAACAATGGAAATCAGTAAAATGTTTGAAATGTTTCTTGAAGCAGTGGTGAACATTTGGTTGTTTTTCGTTTGCCATAGATTTTTTTTAGAGCATGAATACTCTGAAGAAGACTAAGTCTGTTACCTAATAGAAACTTCTTTCACAAACTAAAACTAACTGTAAACATTATTAATGCGCATTCAGAATAGATATATACGCAACATATATGTATATACACATTATAAGAAGCACAGTTACGGACGGAGAGTTGACTTCATATTGAAACAGTTTATTTCTTATGCCATACGACACCCGACAGATGGTCGTGGGCCAGTTTTTACACAGTAATTATAGAAAATGAGCTTAAAAAAAATTAAAGTCATGGAAAACAGTGAAAGACTTAAATCAAGAAAAAAGCTGACGATACTGAAAATAAAGAACGAAAATTATGTATATATATATATATTAAAATATAACAACACTTCTTTACCAATCAGGTATAAAACAGGCTTAAGAAAAAAGATGCACGAGACATTATACGTCAATGACGACAATACACCACCTGCATTTTGTTTTCTATATATATTCATATTGCGGTTTTTCAAGCATGGCTATCTAATAATATTATTAAGGTCAAGCATGTTACTAGAAAGTGATTAACTGAAATTTAAAAAAATCGAAATAGATATAAAAAATATTAATAGGCTTGCAGTATAAATAGTTGATATTATAATGAATCTTTGTGTGCTGTACAATGAAAGTAAAACTATTCCCCTGACCTTACAGGTTTGTACCTGTTGTTGATATAGTTGAAAATAAATGTTACTTTCAGTGAAGTTCCCTTCATATTTCAATACAAGGGCCGTAAATAGCCTGGTGGTTAGCAGATTCAGACTATACAAGTGCCGTTAGTGGCATAATTATTAGCAAGGCCAAGCTGCACATCAAAATATCCAAAGTTCGAGACGTGATGTCGATGAACATCTACGCACTTTCAGTCGTTATAAAAGTAACAAACAGTTCTGTTATTCGGTTCAAAGAGACACGTGAATCTTCGTTGTTTCTGGTTTTGCCGTTTCGTCCACATGTGCATAAGGTACCTTAAGGGTAAAATAAAATTCGATTTTCTTTTTAGCTCACCAGTTGTTAACAATAGAAAACAAATCTTATTTTCACGTTTGTTTATATACGCACTGCTGGCCAAGATCTTCACATTTTCCCTATTAAATACTAAAAGGTATTTTATTTTTATTTTCCCTTTTCTTATTTTCATCTTTCGAAGATGTACTCAAATAAGTGGTTCAGTCTAACAACGCAAAATACATATTTTTTTCTTTATGTTCATTGGCTTTAAGATTTTGGCCAGCAGTGTATATATTAGTTAATCCGATGGTGTCGCGTAAAAGTAGCTCAAATTCTTTCTAACATTTATGTAATCTTTATACTGTTATTTAATTTTTACTGGTGACTGGTGAAATTAAATTCAATGCTTACTGAGAAGTAACTCATGTATCTGACACTGTCTAGAGGGCATTATTCAGTTAGTGTGGTTTCAGTTCCCTAACTCACTATTCTAGCATTTATTCAGTCACTGTTGAAAAACTTTTAAACTGTGCTAAGGTTAACAAAGTTTATGGGTCATTTTTAACATTTGATGCAAGTCCTATACATGTTTCATAACTGAAAGCGAAATAAATTTTGAACAGTTTCTATATATGTTTCATTACTAAAGATTAAATAAGATATGGTTATTAATTTTTCAAATGTATATGTATATAAAGAAATAAAGTTTGATAGTTTTTAACTCTCCGTTTTCTCATTTACTGACTGATATCACTCGCATCTTTAAATCGCACCGTTTAGTCTGTATTAATTTTCTCGTTTTAAAACAAATTATACTGGTTACTATGATCTCATGAGATTCAGTTAGTATTTGTTTGATTTGTTAAAATTCGCGCAAAATCACTCAAGACTTATCTGCGCTAAATGTCCCTATTGTTGATGTTATATGCTAGTATTAATCAACACCAGCTTTTGGGTTACTCACTGTCAAAGAACAGTGCTCCCACCGTTGAAAGGGCGAGCTTGTTCGGTGAAGATATTCGAACCTACAATCCACAAATTGTGAATCGAGTGCCTTAACCACAAGGCTCTGCCAGACCCATAATAATGTTAGAGTCTTAATGGTGTTTCAGAGATTACAATATGCTTGGAAACAATAATAACTTACCTACTAATCCAAATTGTTGGAAATGGTTAAAAACATTGTTTTAGAGTTTGTTTTGTTTTCGTGTTGTTGTTCCTGTAATGTATGAACATTTAGGTAACTTGGAAAGGGGACAAATCAATATTATACTTATATTCAGTATAGATAAATGTAAATTATAAGAAGGTCTTTTGGTTATTTGATAGACGAAGAACCAGTTGTGTTCATGTTAAAGAAGATATTTATCATGAACTAACGACGTTATTTGGCTTATCTTGTATCTAAAAACAAATATTATGAACCTGTGACTAGTATGTTTGATAAGAAAGCTGGAAACCGAATAATTACATAAGGTTAGTAAGCCATCTATGACTTCTTGTAAATAGTGTGTTTAGAAAATATAGTGTTATGAAATACTTCCAATACTACAAGAGCTTATTTGTGTTGTACGAAAGTAACATATACTGAACTATGTCAGACTGAACACAAAGCGTTTATAGAATTTTTTTAGTATTTGTATGTATATGGGTGTATATATATATATATATACACTACATCGCAAATAGTATGTGGATACCCAACCATCACATCCATATGTGCTTTTTGAACATTTCATTCCAAAACAATGGGATCAATATGTAATTGGTACCCTTTTGTCTATAACAGCCTTCACTCTTCTGGGAAGGTTTTCACCAGATTTTGAAACATGGCTGCGGGGATTTGGCCCTATTCAGCCACAAGAGCATTAGTGAGGGCGGGCACTGTTGCCTAGCTCACAGTCGGCGTTCCAGTTCATCCCAAAGGTGTTCGATGGGGTTGAGGTCAAGGCTCTGTGCAGGCCAGTCAAGTTCTTCCGCACCAACCTCGGCAAACCATGTCTTTATGGGCCTCACTTTGTGCACGGGGGCATTTCATGTTGAAACAAAAAAGGGCTTTCCCTAAACTGTTGCCACAAAGTTGGAAGCACACACTTATCTATAATGTCATAGTATGCTGTAGCATTAAGATTTCCTTTAACTGGAACTAAAGAGCCTAGCTCAAACCATGAAAAACAGCCCCAGACCATTATTTCACCTCCACAAAACTTTACAGTTGGCACTATGTATTCAGGCAGATAGCGTTCTCCTGGTATCTGCCAAACTCAGATTCGTCCGTCCGACTGCCAGATAGTGAAGCGTGATTAATCACTCCAGATAACGCGTTTCCACTGTTCCAGAGTCCAATGACGGTGTGATTTACACCACTCCAGCCGACGCTTGGCATTGCGCATGGTGATCTTAGGCTTGTGTGCGGCTGCTCGGTCATGGAAACCCATTTCATGAGCTTCCCAACGAACAGTACTTGTGTTGACGTTGCTTCCAGAGGCAGTTTAGAACTCGGTAGTGAATATTCCAACTGTTGACAAACGATTTTTACGCTCTACGCGCTTCGCACTCGGCGGTCCCATTCTGTAAGCTTGTGTGGCTTACCGCTTCATGGCTGAGCTGTTGTTGCTCTTAGACGTTTCCACTTCACAATAACAGCACTTACAGTTGACCGGGGCAGCTCTATAAGGGCAGAAATTTGACGAACTGACTTGTTGGAAAGGTGGCATCCTATGACAACACCATGTTGAAAGTCACTGAGCTCTTCAGTACGACCCATTCCACTGCCAATGTTTGTCTATGGAGATTGCATGGGTGTATGCTTGATTTTATGCACCTGTTAGTAATAGGTGTGACTGAAATAGCCGAACCGACTAATTCAAAGAGGTGTCCACATACCTTTGGCCGTGTCTTATATGTTTCTATGAGTAAATGGAATTAATAATTTTCAAATATTGGTACAAGATCTGTATTGTTATGCAAATAATATTCCTAAAGAGGAAATAAGCGCTATCCCCTAGTGGAACGTACTATAATTATAATAATCAGTAAATTGAGAGAAATTAAACATTTTTATAAAACTATAAGCACGTTCATGGTAATGAACACACGTGTTGATTGAACACACAAACGCAGGTGAGGTCATGAACTCCTACTTCAAATAAGTTTACAAAGTCAGACCTTGTAACAAATGACCTGATTCCAGTTCACTTAGGAACCATTTACAAAATATTTTATTAATAATTATCGAACATTGTTCCATAATTTCATGACCCGCGTTTTTTATCAAATATAAACATGTTAAATTATAACACTTGGCGTGGGGTAAGACAATTAATCATATTTATTAAAGATAAGCACTGATAGAGAAGGATAAAATGAAGTAATTCTCGATGACGGGAAACCCACTTGAAATAAAAATTGCAAACGCTTTCTTTGTATCTCAGAACGGCTGTTATGGGTATTAACACTGCTACTCATACGGAAAGAACAAGGGCCTGGCATGGCCTAGCGCGTTAAGGCGTGCGCTTCGTAATCTGAGGGTCGCGGGTTCGCGCCCGAGTCGTGCCAAACATGCTCGCCCTCACAGCCGTGGGGGCGTTATAATGTTACGGTCAATCCCACTATTCGTTGGTAAAAGAGTAGCCCAAGAGTTGGCGGTGGGTGGTGATGACTAGCTGCCTTCCCTCTAATCTTACACTGCTAAATTAGGGACGGCTAGCACAGATAGCCCTCGAATAGCTTTGTGCGAAATTCCAAAAACAACAACGGAAAGAACAACGTTTCGACCTTCCTAGGTCATCTTCATGTTAAGATAAGTTAACGTTGTTCTCTTTTATCAATAACAGTGTTAATACCCATAACAGCTGTTCTGAGATACATTTTCATTTCAAGTGGGTTTCTCGTCATCAAGAGAAACTCTCATTTTGTTAACCTAAAGATGACCTAGAAAGGTCGAAACGTTGTTCCCTGCTTTATTAGTAAAAGTGTTAATGCCTATACCAGCCGTTCTGAGATACAAAATATAGTAACTCTATTGGTATTTTATTACGCAATTTGTTCAACAGATTCTTCTTGTTTTATACCAACTTTTACTGTACAATCATCGACAATTTCTAATGTTGACAGTTCTGAATGTTTTTTTAAATCCTAATAAGACGTTTTACAACTGCGTTTATCGGTTATCTTCTCAACATTGTATGAAAGAACATTTATTCAGCAACCAGCTGAGTACATTTTTTTTCCTGTTGTTATAAGGAGCTTTTGAAAGGGGTGGAACGCATGTGTGTGTGTTTCTCTAATAGGGAAGCTACATCAGGCTATCTCCTGGCCTTACCGAGGGAAATCGAATCCCTGATTTTAGCGTTGTAAATCCAAGGACTTACCGCTGTCTCAGCGGGGGTCGGGTGGAACGCTCTTTTGTGACCCACTTTGACATTCCAATCGGAAGACCAGGAACGCTAATTGCTTGAATCCTCACGAGGCGGAACACCGTTCCGCCCCAGTTTAACTTCTGAACTTTTTGACCTCACATAGCACACTTGCAAAAGAGATTACCTTTATTTTAGTATAAATAACTTTTACCTTACCTGAGCCCGGCTGACGTCCGTTCATTGGACAACATATCTGTTTGTCCACCCGGTATCATTCCATTCGCATAATCTTATGTCAGTTTACCCAAACACTTTCGCTCTGTTCAACCGACAAAATGCTAGTATGTCCACCCAGTTTCCTTTCTTTGTTTTTTGAATTTCGCGTAAAGCTACTCGAGGGCTATCTGCGATAGCCGTCCCTAATTTAGCAGTGTAAGACGAGAGGGAGGGCAGCTAGTTATCACCACCCACCACCAACTCTTATGCTACTCTTTTACCAACGGATAGTGGAATTGACAGAAATATTATAACGTCCGCACGGCTTAAAGGGCGAGCATGTTTGGTGCGACGGGGATGCGAACCCGTGAACCTCAGAATACGAGTTGCACACCTTAACCCATCTGGCCATGCCGGGCCTCCACCCAGTTTCATCCGCTAATTTTACAATATGCCCGTTTGCTTAAATGGCTTCTTTATATTTATTTGGCATGTCTCTAGTAGTGAGGAGAAACCCATATGAAGTAAAAATGTATCTCAGGACGGCTGGTATGGGTATTAATATTATTACCAAAATAAAGTAGAAAATAACGTTTCTGAAGATTACCTAAACAGGTCGTAACGTTGTTTTCTGCTTTATTTTGGTAAACGTATCAATACCCATGCCAGTCGTCCTGAGATACATGACAACATGTCTGTCCAAATGGTTTCATTCTGTTAGTCTAACAAAACGTCTTTCTGGTCATATGATTTCAGTCCGTTAATTGGACGGCATATCTCTTTGTTCAAAATTTCTGTACGATCATTCAATAAAAAGTCTTTTTGTCCAAACAGTTTCAGTCTATTCACCCAATAATATATCCACCCAGTGCGTTCGCTTTTCAATAGGTCTTTTTATGAAAACGGTTTCTATACGTTTATTTGGTAATCTGTTTGTTTGTGAAAGCAGTTTTAGTCTTTTTCATAATTCAACATACCTGTCTGTCATCTGAGTTTTGCCCTTTCATCTCACTACATTTTTGTCCGTCCACTTGATTTCTTTCCGTCAATTAGACAAAGTGTCTGTTTGTCCAATCGGTTTCAATTCTTCATCAAACAACACCTATTTCTATCCAAAAGCTTTAGTCCATTCATTTGACAGTATGTCAAAGTGTGTCTATCCGATTAACATATATGTTTGTTCAGTTTCACTCCATTCATGTGACATCTCTCCATATATACATATGGCTTCAGAATGTTAACCCACAATATGTCTGTCTGAAAAGGTAACAAATGTATTTTTGTCTATCGGCTTCAGAATGTTAACCAACAACATGTCTGTAATTAAATGTACCAAACTTACTCAGTTATTTTGTGAAAATATATTTCGTAGCTGTTATTCCGTCTACATAGATCCTTTAAATATACATAACACTCTACATAAATATATCTTAGAGCACATTTATCATTGATATAATGAACTGACTAAATGACGAAGACTATTCGACTCGACAATGGACTTGAAAAATACATTTTCGAGGCTCAGACTTATAGTTCTGATTTACACATTTTAACCACAATTGTGGCCATTGATTACACACACATCTATGACATTAATTGACCATATCTTTTAAACGTGTCAAATATAGAGGGTACGGTTACAACTAGCATTATTGACCATCGTTTTAATTTTATTTTCTTACTCATAAATGGTATGCACTTGTTGAATACCTGTACCATTTAAAGAACTAGTGCAGTGATATGATAACATTTCCACAAGTACGGAATTTTGAGACAACCTAAATATACGTACAAGATGTACTTACGCAGGTCCCCCAAAATGTTGTGTTTTAAGAGTAAATAAAACAAAAATTAAGAGTACCAAATATTTTTCTTTCTTGCCTTTGAAGTTCATATATCATGTAGCGTTGTATCCTACAGAGAGCATGAACTTTCTCGTGATTCGTGGTATGAGCACGTTTTACTGATGTCACGACAGCACAAATCGTAATATGAAGCGTTCCTTGTGTGACGCCACTTTAAAATCTATTGACTGACTGACTGACAGACAACACGTTTCTGGATGGTGGTGCGAGTAGTTAAAACAAGTGACCCCTTTAGGCGGCTTTCTGCACCCTTTCCAGGAAATAGTGCACATTACCCACTTTTCCTCTGGTAACGGTCCAGAGTAATCGAGTTTCAAAATAAATATCATATTTTTAAAAATAAGTAAAAGAAGTATGTCAACTGAAACATTTCTATCAGCGTTGTTCTATTTTCGGGCAGAATTACTTCTTATCTTTTTCTTGTTCACAATTATGTTAGTTGCTTAATTACAATTAAATTTGTTTGTTTGTGACACACATTGGTTATTTTTGAAGGGTAATTCAAGACTAAGTAACATTTTTAGATAATCAATATTAGTTTAAGAATGAATCTGTTTCAGTATATTCTCCAAACGGATAATACTTTGTAGTCGTAATTATGCTTTAGAATTAGGTTGTTTCAGGGTTAGGCTGTTTCAGGGTTAGGCCCTGTAGTTCAAAATATGTTCAGCAATATTTTATTTATTTATGCTGTTTCTGATTGATTATTTAGAATTAAGCACAAAGGTACTCAATGGGCTATCTGTGCTCTGCTCACTACGAGTATCGAAACCTAGTTTGTAACGGTGTGAGACCATAGACATACTGCTGTGGCATTTGAGGGCGAAAATTGGGTGTGTGCGTGTTTTTTTACAGCAAAGCCACATTGGGTTAACTGATGTGTCCACCGGGGGGAATCGAACCGAACCTCTGAGTTAGACTGTAAATCCGTAGATTTGTCTCTGTTCCAAAGATGAACTGCCGTTTTTACTTTATGCACATGTTTGAAATAATATTACATATAAGGTAAACATCAGGAACTGTAAAATATTTACTTCCTTATTATACGAGTCATATTAGAGCCAAATGTCAAGGAATTTTTTCTTGTACAGAAGTCACTTGTACAGAAATCTTTGCCTCCTTACATAATGGCCACCAATAAAGGCCGCTCCGTTAATCCAATGTCTAATTATCAAAGCGTGTTCAAACTTCCACAGAGCGCGTGATGTAGTTTATTTAAGTGCAAGACATCCAATTACGTATCACAGAAAATATTTTGTCTCTAATCTTTTGTTCGTATTTAGATTTTGGAAGAACTGTACATTTCTATAGCATATACTCTTATACAGGATGTGATTCAAATAAAGTATACTCAGTATATTTTGCTCATTAATAAAAGTGTTTGGTTTGGTATATCAAATTTTAAGGAATAAAACAAACCAATGCTTTGAATGTAAGCGAAATCATGGTTATTGTATATGTAGTTTTGTAAGAGGATAGTAGAAAACAACATGAGTGAATTAAGGGCGTGAACGTACATATTGCTCAGTAGATTTTACCATAAACTTGGGTTTGGATCGGTTCACATCGGAAACAACTGTCTCGACAGTTGGACGTTAGTAGCCTGCCTACCAGACAAACTATCAAACATTATCATTTTTTATTGAAATACTATTACGTTTATAATGTTACTTGGTCAACTATTTCCTATTTACTTGTCATTTTAAAAAGCTCCTGTCTGCACATTTCAGTCATTTTTTAATGTATTATCAGACTATGCTCCTGAATACCTTTTGTACCATGTACTATTCCGACTGTCTTCCGAGTATCTTTTTCGACGTTTCCTACTTTTGTACCTCTGGCCATGTTGTTGTTGTTGTTGTTGTTGTTTTTTTCTGTTCATAATTCTCGTTAGATTTTTTCTATCTGTTGTCTTTCAGGTTAACTTTTGTATACGTATCATCCTGAAGAGATTTTCTCTAAAAAAATTTAAATACATTTTTTTTCTAAATATCTCCTTTCTATATTGCCGGATAATTTTGAGTACTCACCAGTTTGGTTGACTTCTGTCTATCTGCTTGTCCAATAGTGTATCATAGTTATTTCTTGTTATCAGCTAAATTAAACTGGTCTATATCCTTCATCTGATAGCCCCCAGTGACTTAGAGGTTTGTCTGCGGACTCGCACTTCTAGAAATCAGGCTTCAATATCCGTGGTGGGCAGGACACAGATAGCCCATTCTGTAGGTTTGTGCTTAATTCCACGTAAAACAAACCATTTGATAGCTCTCTTCTTTTCGTGTACTCTCTTCTACCTGTTTATCTTCCTATCTGTTTTTTGCTTATTTCTTACTACAGCTAATGATATTCTATTTTCAGAGTACATCTGAATATATATATATATATTCTGTTATATATATATATATATCTGTTGGTATAATTAGCCACTTTCTTGGTAATCTTAGTTTATCGGCATTGCCCATGTAATATAACCTTAAAAACCAGCCAATCATAACCTAGAGTGGTTGGTGTCAGGTTTAGTTTATGCCGAGATCGGTGCTTGTATATTTTATTGCACTCACTAAACATAATCCATTATTTTCCTGAAGAAAAATAGTGAATATTCAAAAGCGTTTGAGTTTGAGGTTCCGTTTGAAAATCACTACAACTTTTGTATCTGATCCTGTGTGCTAAATCAAAATTGCCCATGCAAGTCTATATTACAAATAAGGGTACGTTTATTTTGTCATCACATGGTTAACCAGCCCATACAATCACTTCGAGGAGTTACTTTCGTTCATGCTAAGATTTCCTTGTAATTTCAACCTCACAATGTGTAATTAAATGTAACTTCCGCTGTTTACTGACGTCATTAGGTTACGGTTTTATGTGTATGACATTAAAATTCATATCTTACATTCTTGTAAGTAAATTCATACCTTGCTCTGAGATCTTAATGGCCAATCAGTATAATTTTACTTTATAATAGCTTTTATTTACTCTTAAACTGGTTTCATTCGTATTTTAACCTAACAGAAGAATAAGTTTAATTAGAAGGTAAAGTAAAGAAAAATAATCTTACCATGAAAGTATATTTATTCTGAAACACAATTTTCAATTTGAAAAATAATTGTAGTGGCGCCCCCTTTTGGTAGGTAGTTGAATTTAATTAATCTTTGTTGTTTTTCCAGAAAACTAATTAAACTATTATGGTGTACTGTATGGGTTAGTCATCTTGTTAATATAGTGGGTGGTTTAATATAACATGGTTTTTAAAAAAAACGATGTAATGATTAACTGTGTTGAGTCACTTGTAAACTTCTTAATAGCTTGTAGTTGTATAGAGGTTAATGATGCGCCGTTTTTATAAGCTTCACTAAATTATTGAAGAATAATACATCGGAACATTTTGTTATTTTTGTTAACTGGTTTGGAAACCTGGTGTTAAATGTTTTTTTAAAAAACCTGAATCACATATTCAGATGTTTAGTTGCCTGTTGTAGGAACTAACTCAGTGAAACAATGTATTACATTTATAAATTTTAATATACCTGTTGTAGAGACTAAAGTTGCGAAGTAGTGGCCTAATTTACAAACCTCAATACATCTGGTGTTGAGATTAACCATTTAAAGTGGTGTGCTGTACTTGTAAACTGAAGACGCCTGTTATAGAGATTAAATTTGTGAAATAGTCTCTTATTTGTAAAATTAAATATGCTTGGTCTAGAAATTAAGTCTGTAAAATAATATCCAATTTATAATCTCCTAAAACACACCAGGAGATTTTAACTGTTTTAAGCCTAATGAGTAATGGTGTATCACATTTCGTGGTTTCTGTTCTTAAGAGATCAGAAAGCAACCATTCTATCGCTTGTTTAGATGTTCACCAAGACACAGATTAATTATATACGTAGGGAAAATATACAATAAGATTTAGAGCATATAATACAATACATAAAACTATAACATGTTCAAATTTGTTGTGCCAGTCAATATCACCATTGTAGGTCGTTGCGTTAAAGAAGTTAACTCTATATTTTTCGTACACGTAAAGGTCGGATGAATTGGAATGAGCCATGCTTCTTTTTAAGGATGACCACACATAACGACCAGTTCCTGTTTCCCCATTAAGAATTTTGATCAGTTAGTATTGTCATACTTTAATACATCTTCCACGTTCGTCGCTGTAGGTTCGTTACTATCTGGGTGAAATGCTTAATGATTTACTTACAGTTGCAATATCCGTAGACATTTGGTGTGACATCAGGCCTGTTCAAGTCTACCGCAAACAGTTGAAGATCTCGGTCGTCGCTGAAAGAACATTATGACATCAGAAATGTAGAAACACACATTAGTGGTTCTTGTCGTTCCGATTTGTGTCGAGTAAAACTTGACAAACTTAGTTGTGCACTCAGGCCTACGTTTGATTTTCATCATACAAACCGATGTTGTAAACCAGTTTTTATTCCAAGATGAAAAACATTTTATAAAAAGTTGTTGCTTTTTATTGTTCATATTTGTTTAAAGCTTTCTTAATTCACCACATAAACGAAAATAAATTGGAGATCCATTTAACAAACAGAAAAAAACAAAAGAAATGTATTTTTTTTATAATGCAAATTGCAAAATGTCCATATAAGTACAGCCGCAGAACAGATGACAAGATATACAACTATATGGTTATCTATTAATATATAAAGTTATATTTAGCCCTGAAAACATATATTCTAGATGAATGTTTATGCAAACATATCAAATGAACACGTTTAAATAATGTTTGTTACATCTGTAAACGAGCAAAGAGCTTTCAAGGCCGTATGTAATCTGTGACCTTTCTTCTACTCTCAGAAACACATAAAGACATCACATTGTTCATGACTATACTTTATCTGTTTGAGATCAACGTTAATGTTTTGATAACATATTTAATAAGCGGTAAGAATCAACAACTAATGTTTTAACCTGATATACACGGGGTCAATCCATTGGACCTACTCCGTATTGAAGAAAAAACGTTGACTATAATTCCAAATTTACCAGTGTATCTACACGAATTATGAAAAGCTCTTAGTTAAATGTACACGTCTGTTCTACCAAATAAGTAAATTAAATATTGTTTGTTCTCAAGACAGGCATGTCTGTGAATTGGGGACATCAAATCAGAGTACACGGTAACGTCCATGTGAAGAATACAAATGCCTTTGTCCATCTTCTGTTTTGCATATTATGATCGCGTAGTCTCTAGAGTCTCCAAAATGCATATCGATAGTTTTTTTCAGTATCCTGGACATTAATTACATCTGGTATTTATCCTCTTATACCACGAACTGTTGCTGTATCGGTAATGTAGAATAAAATAGGTAGTTGATAACTCTGACATCAAATACATAATACCATGTCGAATGGCACCCTGTGATGGTGGTGTGTACACTTTGACCCCTGACCTTGCATAAAAGGTTAAATCAGTCCGTATAGATCTTTATTTCGAATGTAGTAATCTCTCTTTTTTTTTCTTTACTTCAGCTAATTAAATATACGAAACCTACATTTCTATGTCAAAATTGGTGCATATTTCCTACACGTTACTTACCTTTCAAAGATCTGTATCTTATGGGTATGTCACACTGATGTAATCGTTACTTGACTGTCTTTGTACCTTCGTTTGTCTGTTGGGCCTCGGTGGCCAGAAAGGTGACATTTCGGGGACATCATTAACGTGGAACAAGAGGGCAGTCATGAACCTTTAAATGTTTCAGATTGGTGGGGAAACTTCATGATTTTGTACTGTTTTCTTAGCTTCTATAATACACACACATGTATGATATAAGGCAATATAAAAGAGCCAAAAGATTTATGTTTTTTCTTTAAAGCTTCTGTTGTCTCAGTAAATTAGTTTATTGTAATTACGAATTTTAAACGTTTCCATAAACTCAGTCACACCCACTTCTTTCATCATCACCCATATTCATGAAGCAATCACTCATCTCAGCCAACTCCACGAGCCTCCGGATATTGCGTGTGTTATTAATGTGTGATTTTTTTTTTAATTCATCGAACAACGAATAAAAAGTAAATAGCAGAGTATTTAAGCTGTCGGAATATCGAAGCGTCTTTTAACATCTAACAACGGGTTTCATGTACTATACCGTACATTGAATTGACATAAATTACAACTGAATATGAAATGTAACAGATAATAAGGGGTATTTTGTTCAACCAATATGAAATGTATAAAAAAAGAGTTCGAAATCTCATTGCCAATAAATTATAATCCCACGTGACGAAGCAAAACGTATTTGTCTACTTCTACTTTACAGATGTAACTATATAACCAACATAACCAAACAAAATCAGTGCCTTCAACCAACACAGATAATACTTTTTTATATGCAAAAACGGCTCGTTTGGGTTGAGAAAATATTTTACGTAGAAGGTCGAAACGTTGTTCGCTCTTCTACGTAAAATATTTTCTCAACCCAAACGAGCCGTTTTTGCATATAAATTTCTCAACAAGTGGGTTTCTCGACATCACTGAAAGATAATACTGATATACATGTACTGAATAATGGGTTTTTAAACTGGGGTACACGAACCCATGGGATCCAGGGAAGTGTCGAGGCTCTGTAGTGAATACACAATGCTGTTAAAGTATTCGGTATCTATAGCTTTATTGAGTGAGAACCTCAGTTGAGGTTCAAAATATATTCTAGAGTCTTATCTAGTGGGGTGAAAGAAATTTGGGATCTCTGTACTAGAGTATCGGTCTATTCTATTCGAACCATCCCTTTGAGATCACAAGATAAATACCAAGTTTAAAGATAAAAAAAGAAAACTAGATGAAAATATCACCAAAGACGTTTTTTAGAATTGTGGTCATGTTTCAAACAACGCCTTCCCTTCTCTGACGGGTCATGTTTGATGCAGAGTAAATTTATACGAAGAAGAGTGTGATGATGTTTCTTACATCCACATAAGCAAAGAACTATTTTTTTTAACCATTAACGTCATTTTAGGGTAGAAATAGATCTCCTGCTATATCAACACTTGTTACGTTTAAATATACACAATCATATTACATACTTATTTTTGACTAACTAGAGAACATAGCAAAGGATAGGATATTGTGGTTCATCTTTTTTCATAGCATCATAAATATTAATAGTGCAATAAAAATACATTAAGGTACCAGTAGTGAAAAAAATGCTGTTTTAAAGTATTCTAACAACAATGGTGCTCCCCAGTGGCACGGCGGTATGTCTGCGGAATTATAATGCTAGAAACTGGGTTTTAACACTCGTGGTGGGCAGAGCACAGATAACACATTGTGTAGCTTTATGCTTAATTACAAACAAACAAAACAAAAATGGTTGCGTGGTTCATTATAATACTGAGGAATATACAACATTGGTAGTTTTCAGAATTAGATATGAAATTAGAGGGGGAATCCAACCTCATGCTATCCTGTATCAATGTGTCAGATTTGGTGCTGAATGATCAAGAAATGTGAAAACGTTTTAAGAACAGATATACACACACACATACTGACGTTTATTTAAATATATTACATGTATATATGACGTTATCGCGTGATAACATTATTCTTACATTTTTACAATATTTAATTTAATTATAAATCCATTCGACAAACTAAACAGAATTAACAACATTTCCAACTATTTTAAATAAATAATTAATCATGCCGCTACAAAAATATGAAAAATAATTATATTTATTTGTAACTGTTCATATTTATAACTCGTTATCTAGCTTCATAAACTTAAAAAAATGTGTTCATTTGTAATTATTCATTTCTATGTTTATTATGTCGCTCCAGAAGCATGAAAATCAAAACCATATGTTTTTCACGTCTAATATTATAATGAAAACTACAGCACGCTTGAAGAAAACAGTCGATATTGTTGATTAACGGCCCGGCATGGCCAGATGGGTTAAGGCGCTCGAATCGTAATTTGAGGGTTTCGGGTTCTAATCCCCGTCGTACCAAACATGCTCGTCCTTTTAGCCGTGTAGGTGTTATAATGTGACGGTCAATCCCACTATACGTTGGTAAAAGAGTAGCCCAAGAGTTGGCGGTGGATGGTGATGACTAGCTGCCTTCCCTCTAGTTTTACACTGCTAAATTAGGGACGGCTAGCGCAGATAGCCCTCGAGTAGCTTTGCGCGAAATTCACACAAACAAAACTAGTTGATTAATTCACTTTAAACTATAAGTGCCAAATTATAAGTCTCGAATCAATTCAGTATACTGTTATAATTTTTTACTATACATATCTGTTGTAGGTTAAACTATACACACCAGGGATGGAGAAAGCCATCTTGGATTGGCCAGGTAACTAAGAATAATGTGGAAATCACACTATGGCATTCAAAGCATGGCAATGCTAATATAATCTGGGAGCATGCCCCACAGGAATCTTTTTTAAAATGTGAGCTACCAGTGAGCACTTATTTTTATGAACCATAAAAAGTGCTTGTCAATGATTAATAATTTCAACTAGTTGTAGTGAAACTGCCAGAAAATTCCATCATTTGCACTGACATCACTAGCACTGATACTCACCATAGCTATAAGCAACCAAAATCGTGTATTCTTACAGCTGCGCTTGTAATTTATTATGCATTGTTATACGGATTCATACAAACTACTATAAGTCTATATATTTACTTACAAACAATTTTTGAAATGCAAGTTAAACTTTAAAGAGTCCTACAGTTACTGTAACAAAATGTTGGTTCGTCTGCTATCCGATCTGCCATACCTGCTTCGGCAAACATGCACACTTAGTCAACGTTTTAAAATGATTGAAAGTGTTTAAATACATATATATATTTCTTAAATTATTTATAAACTGGTTTTCTCTACATTAATATCATTTTATTGTACATGTAAGTTCTGTGTTATCACCAAAACGTTATCAGAAATATATCCTGAAAGATAAATAAAAAGACCATGCTGTATTTCAGATTATTCAAAGATCACAATGGACAGATATTTCTCACGGATAGTCTCCCTACAGTGCGCTTTCAGTGCCTGGCGTCAATTCAATAGATCAATACATGGACTGAGGGGTAGCTTGTGGTGAGAGACATTGCCTGCCGAAATATACATTGGGTCCCCCTGACTTGAATCAACACACTTGGAACCAAGTGAGCAGCTATACAGCCGCGATCTTGTAAAATTATGTGTTACGGCTGCTACAAGTTAAACTTGTATTTTGTTTATTGGGAGCCCTCACATTCTGCAGTATTGATATAAACTTCTGATCAGAGTAAGCTGTCTACTTAGATTAAACTAACAAGAAATGAGTACAGATAATTAAATATACTTGTCTTATGTTCTAACTTACAAAGAGTAAAACGCAATCAATACGTTGTTTCATGAGCTTGATGCCCTCACTGTTAACGGCATTTCAGTCGTTACTGTAAGCTAACTCGTAGTAATTTAAGCAAGTAATGGAGAAGAAATTAAATAAACAACAATAAATCATTCAAAGAACTAAAACACATTACACAAAAACCAGTAAAAATAAAACATGTCCATATTGCTTGAGTAGTTGAATTTTGTTTCCTTCGTGGTTTCTGGCTATACAGATAATGCTGTCAATCGTGACCTAGTATGGCAAGTCAAGACAGTCACTTTGGAACCGTTCTTATAGCAAGTGAAAACGTTTGTATCATAGATTTATCTATGGCATTTCAAAAACTTCATACGTCCAAGGAATTACGTTATCACAATGTCAATATAGCACGTTTCACACGGAATAGAGAAGTTTTAGATGCCAGGACGAAATTCGTGTTGTTTGATTTACGAATCGGTGAATTAGAAGGGCTCTAAAGATCGAACTTTGTTAGTACAATTCGTATAATGAATGCTAAGTATTAATAATTACTTATTATATAATACGTATATCATTGAAGTTACTATTTATTAGGTGTTTAGGCTTCTCTTATTTATATTTCAGTTTCTGATGTATCTAGGTTTAGGTTTCTTGTGACGTGCTTGTAGGTTGAAACTTTCCAGTGACAAGATCGTGTTGCATCAACAGTTTCTGACTTTATTTGAATAACGAGGCTACAAACATACATAACGCTTGCTGACTAAGGAAGAAAGAACTCGATAACTTCTACTTGATGCTAATTTTCCGTCAAATTATGGATCAAAATGTTGCTTAAAATATATTAACTGTTCAATATTTAAATAATTTTACGTATTCAGTGATTTTCTTCTTAACTTATCATTATTTATTGATGTAGATAAAATAATTATGGTTCTGGTTATACAATTCAAATATTCCTCAGAACGATCCTGTACTCACAGTACGCGACAAGTACAACCGAAGCTTTATCGATCTATCGTTTCAAAAGCACGCAGACGCACGCGATCAGTTACAGAGTACGTGGCTGGCTACATTGATCAATGTGATCTCATCCATATGTATTTCAAACTGGACTGAAAGCTCGAGATTAGAGTGGCGAATCAGATTTTATCGTTATACAAATGGAACGGTTGATTTGTTTTAAGATATATTTTTCGCTATTAACAAATTACTTTCATTAAAATTAAGATTGTTTGTAATTCGACTTGTAGTCAAGGTGTCAAAGAATTTCACTTTCTTTACTAATTTGGTGAAATTATTATGCGAAACTTAGCGTACCTGAATATATTTTCTTCTTGCGCTTAATACGTTGCTGTAGTAATCACAGCCACTGTATACAGGCTCGTCTTCTGTTCATATCTTCTGTATTTTTGTACTTCCAGCAAGTGTTTTCGCAAAAAATCCACAGAGATGAATGTACATGTGTGAATTAAGATTATGACCTGAACGTTAAATACATTCGTATATTTTTATTGAAATCTTTACAGCGCTATTAACAAAGCTTTGTGGATATGCTCTGGTTTAGTCAGACAGATGTGATATAACGTTATGGTTTAGCCATACAGATGAGACGTAGCGTTCTGATTTAGTCAGGAAGATTTAACACGGCGTACTGGTTTAGTCAGGTAGATGATGCATAGTACTTTGGTTTAGCTAGATAAATGAGGGATAACGTCCTGGTTTAGCCCAACAGATGAGACGCGACGTTTTCGTTTAGTAAGACAGATAAAACTGGTGTTCAAGTTTGTTTTTCATACAGAGACTTGACATTCTGACACTTGACATTCTGGTTTAGTCATACAGATGAAACTTGACATTCTGGTTTAGTCATACAGCTGAGACTTGGCAATTTGTTTTAGTCGAACAGATAAGATAGAGCATTCTGGTTTAGCTTGCAAGATGAAACATAGCATTCTGGTTCAGTCAGACAAATGAGACATGATCTTCTGGTTTATCCAGACAAATGAGAATTGGTCTTTTGGCTCAGTCACACAGGTGAGATGTGACATTCTGGTTTAGTCAACAGAAAAGATGTGGCTTTCTTGTTTAGTCAGAGAGATGAGGTTTTTGTTTTGTTTTTGTGGTTTAACCTAACTTTCTGGTTTGGTCGGACAAATGAGACGTGACATTTTAATTTATTCAGAGAGTTGAAATGTGGTTTTCTCGTTTAGTCAGACAGATGAGGCGAGACGTTCTGGATTAATAAAATGTATGTGTTCTAGTTTCTTCATACAGGTGAAACTTGAGATTCTGGTTTAGACATACAAATGAGACTTGATGTTCTGGTTTAGTCATATAGATGAGACTCAACATTCTGTATTAGTCAGAAAGAAAGAGAACTATTGTTCTACTTTAACCAGAGAGGCGATGCTTCACGTTTTATTTCACTCACACTGGTGGGATGTGGTGTTCAGTTTTAATTAGGCAGATAATACGACGTTTTGATTGAACTCTACAGATCATACATAGCTTTCTGGTTTAGTCAGACAGAAGAAACGTGGAGCTCTAGCTTATTCAGACAGGTGAGACGTGAACTGCTTATTTAGTCAGGCAGGTGAGTCGTGACGTTCTAGTTTAGTCGGACAGATGGAACATGATCTTCTAATTTATCCAGACAGATGAGAAATGACGTTTTGGTTCAGTTAGGTCGGTGAAATATGACATTCAGGTTTAGTCAGACAGCAGAATTGTGTCTTTCTGGTTGAGTCAGACAATTAAGGCGTAACTTTCTGGTTAATAGGATAGCTAACTTGTAACGTTTTGATTTAACCAAACGTTGCGTTCTGGTTTATTCAGAAAGAAAAGGCATTACATTCTGATTTATCCAGACAGATAAAAGTTGACAATCTGGTTTAATCAGACAAATATGATGTATCATTTTATTTAGGCGTGGCATTCTCTATTAATTCGACAGATGAGATGTAACGTTTTGGTTTATGCAGATAGAATAGAAGTGTCATTCTGCTTTAGTCAGACAGATGGGTCTTGACATTCTGGGTTTGTCAGACAAATGTGACGTAGAGTTTTGATTCAGGCAGACAGATGATCCGAAGCATTCTGGTTTAGTCGGAAAGTGTTCTAGTTTAGTCAGAGATATGAAGCATAGTGTTCTGGTTTAGCCCGACAGACTAAAAGTGGCTTTCTGGTTCAGTCAGGCAGATGAGATGTGACGATCTGATGTAGTCAGACAGGTGAAACATGGTGTTGTGTTTAACCTGAAAAATGAGATCGAATGGTTATTTTCGAAGTCTAAAGAAGACATTTTGAACATATGCAGCTCTCTTTAGTTAAGATAAAATAGATGTTTCTTCATTTAACAAGGTTTTAACCGTAAGTCGGTTTTTGAAGTGAAGTGTTTAAACGATATGTGTGAATGTTTGTACACACGCATGTACTCGTTTCCAACTTATGGAAGTTATGAGCAAATGAGGACGATTTAAGAGAGAGAGGGAGGTTAACTTCTTGACTTTATTAGAAGAGTTTAGGTGATACCAAATAACGGAGTTACATATCAGACTTGAGGAAGCATCTTTTTTAGAGGTTTACGGTTTAGGTGATACCAAATAACAGTTACATATCAGACTTGAGGAAGCATCTTTTTTAAAGGTTTAGAGTTTAGGTGAAATCAAATAACAGAGTTACATATCAGACTTGAGGAAGCATCTTTTTTAGAGGTTTACGGTTTAGGTGATACCAAATAACAGTTACATATCAGACTTGGCGAAGCATCTTTTTTAAAGGTTTAGAGTTTAGGTGAAATCAAATAACAGAGTTACATATCAGACTTGAGGAAGCATCTTTTTTAAGATTAAACTACTTTACTTTTTAAATACTTCCCATTTAAACAGTAATTGGCAAACCACACAATGCATTGAAAGGTGCGACATTGTTGACAATATTATGAGACAGTCATTCTGGCCCTCAAAGACACAATATGACGTAATTTCCGCAAAACAATATGTTTATTGTAAACTGTAATTGTTTTGTTTGTTTTTCTTATAGCAAAGCCACATCGGGCTATTTGCGGAGCCCACACGAGGGGACTCGAACCCTTGATTTTGGCGTTGTAAATCCGGAGACTTACCGCTGTACTAGCTGGAAGCATAAGATGCATTTTTGTTCATGTGCTTAGGGACTGTATAAATGTTGTACTTTTTTTTTTTTTTTGTCAGTTTGTATTTCTTTGTTTTTACTTTTTTTATTAATTGTTTATTTGTTTTTGAATTTCGCGCAAAGCTACACGAGAGCTATCTGCGTCCCTAATTTAGCAGTGTAAGACTAGAGGGAAGGTAGGTAGTTACCACTATACGCTACTGTCTCTTGGACTACTCTTTTACCAACGAATAGCGGAATTGACCGTCACATTATAATACCCTACGGCGTAAAGGGCGAGCATGTTTGGTGTGACGGAGATGCGAACCTACGACCCTCAGATTATGAGTTGAACGCCTCAACCCACCTGGCCACGACGGTAAACTGTAATATTGGCATGTACTATTACTTTAAAATTAAGCGTTACGTAAAACACTGCCGCCTCTAAGCGAGGGAAAATAATAACAATAAATATGATTTGTTTTACGGGACAATTATAGCAAAGTCTGCACTGTCCCAAAACAAACATAGGGACAAACACATTAATTGTTCTCTTCAGTCAACAGCAATACTATTTTTTAAATGTACCTACATTCTGCCTTCCAATAAGTAAATAAACACCAACTCTTAAAATAGCACCTTTTCATGAAATAAACTAGCGTGAAACAAAGGATACTTGTTTGTTTGTTTTTGAATTTCGCACAAAGCTACTCGAGGGCTATCTGTGCTAGCCGTCCCTAATTTAGCAGTCCAAGAATGAAAAATCGCAGCCTACTGCTGGAATTCGAGATGTAAATCAAATAAGAAGTCAGTCTTTAAGTAACAATGGTAGCTGATATTCCTGATATTGTGTCAATATATATATGATACATCCATATATCCTTAACAGTTAAATGAGCTCGTATTTGATATTATACTACGTCTTAAGCAAGTTGGTTTATCCTTTTAGTTAGTGTTTTTAAGAGACAAATCATCCCATGTGAATACAAGCTACGATGGATTTGGATATAAAATGTAGTTCAAGGTGTACTACATCCCCTAAAGCGAGAGATCCCTCAATGAAGCTCTGTTTTGGTCATAAGGGAGCCCATACTGACATCAGTTAGAGTCTTAATTTTGTTAGTAACATTTTTCACCAACCTACACGTATACTAGAATAGATGTATCTTTTATTGCAAGGCATCTCCAAGTGCAATGAAATTCCGAGGTTTGTCATTCAGATAGTATTCCAAAACACAATCCTGAGCGAACGGTTCAGACAGATTAGGCCAGGATTCAGAACTACACCAAAGCAAATTCTTTACGTTACTGGTCTTAAAACACTGCTGGAAACGGTGTGAGATTAGCGTGCTGTATTGCCACGTTGAAAGTGTTATTATTGTCAAAGAACTTCATCAGCGAAATCCATGCAGGATTGTCGAATACCTCTAACACAAACTCCACGGTTGGAACGTCACAGTTACATTCAACGACTAAAAATAAGTAACTGGAGAGTTTTCTAGTGTTCTTCACCTCATGTTTGATAACTCAAGACATCACAAGGACCGAGACTTTCCATTTTCCAACACTGTTGATCAGCTTATGAGTTGCTTTATCTTATTCTTGAGATCCAACAGGATACAACTATATGTCCTGGCTCGTAGACCTGAACTCTCATAATCTACATTACATTTCCAGTATTTTTTTATCTATTTTGAGTATACTACTCGGCAACCGAACAACTAGACACCGGACAGTTAGACACCTAATAATTTTAGAGGGGAGTTAAAACTTTGCAAAATACTGAAAGGAAGAATTTGCTTGTTCGCAACATAATTCTGTAATTGTTCGGTTACCATGTAGGTCATGTAATGAAGTAAATTAAACTGTTAATATTAAACCTAATTGTATGTAGGTCGAATAACAGAGTAGATTTAAAATATCAATAAAATAGGAATATATCTTTTTTTGTTTGTTTGAAATTAAGCACAAAGCTACACGATGGGCTATTTGTGCTCTGTCTACTACAGGTATCGAAACCAGGTTTTTAGCCCTGTAAGTCCACAGACATACCACTGTGCCAACGTAAGGGGGCAGGTCTAAATCTATACAGTTTATATAATGGAGTGAATTAAAGTGGTAATGTAGTAGGCCAGCTTACATACAGGTCATATAATGGAAGAAACTGCTGTAATTACTGTTTTATTTTATAATTAACAAGTGGTCTCTAAATGCCCTACTTCGTCACTTTTTAAGTATCTAGCTGTCCTGGATTCGTGCTACCCATACTGGATTTTTTTAGACATTTTTATCATCAATACTGAACCATATGACCTTATCTTTGTGAAGGTCTCATAGTTCTTTCTCCATGGTATCTTAACTCTATCCGACAGTGTGTGACACCTATTGCCTTTACAAGACATGCAATCATTGCAGTATAGGGTCCTCTTGTTGATTAGGTGTGGACAGACACATAATGTGCTAACAATATGTTTTGAAATTCAGTATCACATTATTATACCTGTTATGTTTGTAGTTAAGCACAAAGCTAATCGGTGGGCTGAGCAGATAGCCCTTTGTGGCTTTGCTATAAGAAAAACACCCAACAAAGCTAATCAATAGGCTTTCTGTGATCAACCAACCACGAGTATCGAACTCCAATTTCTAGTGTTGTAGTTCGTAGACACATCGCTTACTTCGTTGTGATAGCGGTTGCTGCAAAATAAACATTTACACCCAGCTATTATTAAACGAAATATTTAAAGCAGGTGCATTTATATTTTACTTTTAGTTGACAGCATAAATCAAAATGATTGTAAGACAATCGAATAGTTTACTTAAGAAAACGTAACAATAGTTGAAAGAAAAATCCTAATCGCTTTTCAACCTTTCGTATAAATAGACAAATATGCAATCTGAAGCCTCTGATAGCACGAACACTGAACTTAAATATTTGTTTTGAGAGCGGACGTTTATATAGGTAGAACGACTAGGGCGAAACTAAAGCTGATACGTTCACCTTGCATCGTTCGTATTCTATTGTTAGCTTCCAAACATTTTTTTCTGTTTCTAACAGAGTTGAAAGTATGTTTTCACGAGCATGTTTAAACAATGTTTTAAAAGTAAGTTTTGTTATGTAAAATTCTTTAATAATACTTTTAAGTTTTACGCGTGAGCTTCGCAAATCTATGCTTACAATTATTATCTTATACAAGATTTTCATATATTTATTCTACATTCCTTTAAACCTCTTTATATTGCTAGTACTGATTAATGTATAAAAGCTGACTTGCACAACACCTAATAGGAAACGTCAACAAAATTTATAAAGCAAAAACACTACAAAGATTTTTCAGGGAAACAGTTTTGATTTTGTAATAATTCGCTCCTGGCTATAGTCATTCGAATAGTTTTCGTTCGTTACCTTGCTTATATGTATCTAAGCACGGATTCCTGTCTTCACCTTTACGTGGTAGTTCTTGGTAATGTACAGGCTATCAGCAGAATAGATGAACATACATAAAGGCACGTGACTGTGAAAGTTTCAACATTCCTAAGAGCGGTAATGACATTCCAGGCACTCACACCGGGCATGGTTTTCATGTTTACTTGAATATTCAGCTCTCTCAAGATTACATCTTGAAAGGGCACAGTCTTCATATACTTACATTCAGCTTGGTATTTGGGACAGGGCTACTGTTTTACCAGTTTTCTTCCCAACCTTTTTCACGTTTCAAAACACCTCCTTTCAGTATAATGAGACACTTAAGTTACCTTAAGTACCACAAATCATTATTAATTAAATCTAGTACCGCAAAAAAACACAAAAAACACACTAAAGAACGTAGCTTTATAATGTAATAGGCTTAACTTCTTTCGTGTGCTAATGGCGACGCACGTGTAAATCAAGAATTGTATTCATTACGGAGTGTTTATATGGCGAGAAAGATCAAGAACATAGATTATATTATTATTCAAGAGAAATCAATTCGGAATAATTGATACAATTAGAGTTACAACAATAATTTGATAATTTCAGTTATTTAATAATTAATTTCTTTGATGTTTTTTGGCATCTAAAGCTTAAATTGTTATAAGTTGTAATTTTTAAGAGGCATTTACTGTTTGTTTTGCGGATGAGTTGGGTGCTCATACGTGCTCTTTTACGTGTCATTCTGTATTACCGTGACAACAGGAATATGGCAAAATATGACAATGCAGAGAAATCATGCTACCGAAGTTACCCAGCCACCCATCCCAACTGACGTTTTGAATTCAATTTGTGATTTCCACAGATTCAAATTTTTCAGTGATTTATATGTAAAAGAAAAATAATTAATTACTTAATTGACTAGAGTGTCTTATAAATGCTCCTGTCATCATTATTACTAAATAGCCGGCGCGGCCTGGTGGTTAGCGTGTCCGGGCTGTAATTCATAGTTCGCCACCAGTTGCCATATAAAGGCGCTTATTATTTTTAAAGAGCCGTGGGTGACGGTTATATCTCACTATTCGATCATATACGAATAATCCAAGAGATTAGTGGCTACTATTGACTAGCTGTCTTCCTTTTAGTTTACCAGTTCAAAATTAAGGACAGTTAAGCGTGGATATCCAGAGACGGTGGGGAAGCTGGGAACATCTCCACTGTGCCAACTGCCCATCAGGGTGCTCACCAGAGCGAAAAAACGAATGTGTACGGCTTGTATCAAATCAGTACTATACGTTTAATCAAATATTAAGTTCACCTTTAATCAGTTATGTGTGTGCGTGGTATCATTCAAACGACTATTCAGAGAGGGAAGAAGACACATAACAACTTCTGTTTTGACCCATGGTGGCTCTCAGCAGCCCTATAGATAGATAGCCCTTATGCAGCTTTACACAAAAAGTACGTTTGACCGCGGGACATCTCTATAAAATTATATTAAAGGTTTTTACTTAGGTTTAATTAAACGAAATATTTTGTAATTTATGTCTGAAGTATCAATTTATAATTGTATATTTATATTTTACATTACAGTTTTCAACGCATTATTTAGTCAAACTGATTTCTAGTGACTCTATTATTGTTGACTTCTTATGCATTTCTAATAGTATAACAATAGTCAAAATACAACTGGTGACTAAAATAATCGTTTGAAACACCAAATGATCAACACTGATATAATATAAATATATATAATCATAGTTGCAGTGTAAACATGAATAGATTAAAATACTAATGTGTGAAACTTTTCTTTTAAGTGGGTTTTGTAAATGAAACCATACCTGTGGATGGTTTCAGACAATTTCGATCTCCATTCTGAGGCCTTTTTCTGGTTAGAGTATTACAGTTATACCAATTCATTCATTATTTTCCCCAATAATTGTTGTTTTTGCCTTACTAAGGGTAGTAGTGAGAAAAGGTTGTGGTTTAGGCACGGTCCTGCTAAACAATTCCAGAATATCATTGGGTTGTTTCGTACGGTCTTGGGTTGGAACTTTGTTTTCACTTTTAATTCTGACCTGAAGAAGACCTTATCACGAAAATCGCCCCTACCTCATAATAAAAAAGCTCTACTTTTCATAAACGACTGGGTTTTCAAGTTAGTTGTTATATATGTATAACAGTACGTGGTACGAAACTATGAAACGGTAAACTTCATTGGTCATGATTAAATGTAGTCTGCAGCTTGTTATACATTTTTACGACTAAACATAATTAATAAAATTACGCTTGTATTTGTTTTGGGAAAGATTTATAACTACCTTAAAGTCTAGAGGAGGTTAGCTTATCACAAAGGTAATGTTTGTTTATTGTTAAGCACAAAGCTACGCAATGGGCTGTCTGCGATCTGCCCATTACAGGTATCAAAACCTACTTTCTAACGTTGTAAGTCTGTAGACACATCACTGTGCCACTAGAGGGCTATCCGTTATTTTTTTACAGAATTTTAAACTTCCACATTTTTCTCGTACAGTGTGTGTGTGTGTGTATTCTTATAGCGAAGCCACACTGGGCTAGCTGCTAAGTCCACCGAGGGGAATCGTACCCCTAATTTTAGCGTTGTAAATCCGAAGTCTTACCGCTGTACCAGTGGGGCCTCTCGCACAGAAGACTTTGCAAAATATCTTAGTTTATGTTAAACAAAATACTGACTTTAAAGTAGTTCAGCAATAAATTTCCGGACTTACATTGCTAAAATCCCATGTTCGATTCCCCACGGTGAACAAAAAGCAAATAGCCTATTATATAGCTTTATACTAAAAACCGATAATTAGTTAAAATTGTTGCTTTTTCATAGGTTGAGATATTAACATTTTATTACACTTTACGAATTAGATGAGTTTATTAGTTCAATGTAGGAGTCTTAGGACGGACTTCAATTTTCTTTTCGAATAATTAATTAATAATTAATTTCTGTGTCATTCTTCTTTAGCTTTCACTTAACTGTAAACTTTCTAGTTGTAGTTCACATTTACACTCTACAGAAAAAGTTTATTTTCCAATTCTGTTATCTCTAATAGTTCCTTGGTTTCAGATTTCGGGTGCAAGCGAAAGTTATATTTATCATGTGTTATTTTGACTTGCAAGCTTTGATTTTATAAAGAAAGAAACTGGAACTTGTCATGAGTGAGACTGTCGCAGAAGGAAAATAACTAAATTAGTTCTTGTCAGATGGTTAACATTTACTGGATAAATTCTATGTAACCACAGTACTTATAAACGAGATTATTACAAGTGAAAAAACAAAACATTTTTCAAATGTGTTTTACTATTAATTACGAACCAGCTACTTCATGGCTGGTTATTCTAATTGATCATAACTTTGCAAGCAAACTTTAACTGAATAAAACAAAATAATTTTATGCTGCTCTCAGTTTCTCAAAGCAATGATGTCGTTTTTAGTTCTTTTTGTATCACTTTCTTCATAAATTAAATAAATTTTTATTTTACGGGAGCGGCCCGGCATTGTCAGGTGGTTAAGGCACTCTACTCGTAATTTGAAGGTCGCGGGTTCGAATGTCTGTCATATCAAGCATGCTCGTCCTTTCACTCGTGGGGGCGTTATAACGTGACGGTCAATCCCACTATTCGTTGGTAAAAGAGTAGCCCAAGAGTTGGCCGTGGGTGGTGATGACTAACTGTTTTCTCTCTAGTTTTACACTGCTAAATTAGAGACGGGTAGCGCAGATAGCCTTCGTGTAGCTTTGCGCGAAAATCAAAACAAAACAATTTACTGGAATATTGTTTTTAAATGTATGCTACACATAATATGTTTTTCAACCTTGCCAACAAAATCTGTCATAACTACTAATAAATAATTTTTAAAAAGTATTTATTACAAGTTGTGATACATGTTTGTTAACACATCTGAAAATAAATGTTGTGATGCGTAACAATTCAAATCTTATAAATAAACAATTATAAAAGTTAGTTTTTCAACTTATCTAAACGCTAAACTTACTGATGGTTCTTTTCCGGTGTTAGTTTAATAAACTATTAGAAAGTCAAATCCTTTAAAGCCGTCGTCTCAACGGTTAAAAGTGAAAAATATATAATACGTTCTTCAAAACACAAATTATAACCCACAGAACAATGATTAAAGAAGAATGAAAAGGCAATAATCTTATTAGCAATGTGTCGTAAAACGTTAATAGGACTAATATTTCATGAGTATAACATTGCTATTAACACTATTTGTACTTCACAAAGAAACAGACACACTACTGAAACACTAATAAACACCCAGCTTACTTGTATAGTACGCGCGTGTATGTGTTTTCTTATAGCAAAGCCACATCGGGCTCTCTGCTGAGTCCACCGAGGGATATCGAACCCGTGATTTGAGCGTTATAAATGTGTAGACTTACTGCTGCATCAGCGGGAGACGTTTAGTACGCCTGTAGATACTGAATAAAGGTAATCTTTACTACCCTAACTCGGAACTATTGAACTGATCGTTGAATAATGTTATTGATACAATATCGTTTTTTAAAACCTTCGAAAAAAACAGATGAAAACCATCAATCGATATGTCTTTGTGTATTTATCCGGATTATAAAGTCTATATACTTATACATATACCTATTTATTTCCATATCTATACTTTTAGCTGTTTATTGAAATGTATTCATACCTCTCTGTTTATCTTTTCGGCTAAACGTCTGTTTTTCTAAATATCTATTTGTGTGATTTCATTACATGTCTATCGCTGTCACTGTATTTGTTTTCCTTCTGTATATTTGTACACTTAGATACGAGCTCCAATATTTCACTGTATGTCTGTTTATTTCAAAGAAAACTCACAATAATCTGTATACTGTGTTTCCCGATAGGAATCGAACCCCGAATTTCAGCATAGTAAGCCTGTAGCCTGGTGTCTAACATTTCACTGATTAACTGCCTGTTTTTTAAAATATCATTTGTTCATTAATTAAAGATTTCTTGATATCGATGTTTTTGTCTAATCTTTTGTCCTTTGTAAATCGCCTACCTAACTACTGGCTTTTCTATCTAATGTCTCACTAATTTTATCTGGTTTTCTAAATATCCACAGACGTACGATAAAGGGGAGTAATCACTCCCCCCTATACATCTTGATATATTTACGATTCCAATCATTGATTTGAAATTCAAGACTAAAATATTGGCCGAATATAAAAGTGTGAAGATTCTAAAGTGAATTTGGTAGCTGAAATGAAAAAAAAAACAAAGGAGATTAAAAGAAAAATATAAGATAATACAAGATGAGCACTACATTCTTTATTTGCACACTAAGTGCGTGTGAGTTCTTTCAATGTCTCCCTTCATATGGATCAAAGTAAATCAACCTACCACTCTAACTGTTAAACAAGGAGCATTGCCTTCGAATACTCTTAAGTTCTACATTGCACTTCTGACAAGCTTAATTCACTCCCAACTTGATATCCCATCCCGTCCCCAACATTTTGCTTCCGACTCCTGTAATATCTATTCGTATTCCTTAATTACATATCCCTATTTATCCGTCTGGCCTCCGCAGACCTAACTATTTGACACTCTAATATTCGAGTTAGTGTATTCTAAGTTAAGCCGTGTTTTCAAGAACTATTGTCTCACGGAATAGCGAACTCCGACTACGCCACCAAAGTTACAAAGCTTACCATCTCGTTTAATATAAACATACTTTTTTATGAGGTTCAGTGAAATTATTTCCTCGTCGAAAGGAAGCTGGAGGAAGTATGACACATGATAGCGGAAGCAGCTCCTGTGACTTTTGATTACAGCCTAGCAATATTCAGGAAATAAATACATGTTTAAAAACTGAAGGCATTTAATATTATTATTAATGTATAACATTAAACTGTGCTTAAAGTGGGTAATATTGAACTCTAGAAATATTCTCAATGTGTGAAATGAATGCAACTAAATATTGACTCTATATTATAACTTCTTGGCAATAAATGTTATTACGACAAAACTATTATGTGATAAAAATCAAGTTAACAACAGGTTCCTCTTAATTTGTCCATTGAGGATTTAAATCAGAGGCGTGTATAAAGAGAATTTCAGATCAGTCTTTCATCTTTCAAAAGTCACTGCCAAAGAAGTCCTACGTAAAATACCAGAACACGTCTGTTTGACTGGACAGTGAAATACAAAAGATTCTATGAAACATCATTTACATATGCACTACAACGCTTCTAAAGAGACGGTTTAAACGTCGAAAGCTGATTAAGCAATAGAAATCGACGATTCTAACATTTATGATAAAATAAAATAAAAACTTAACGTGATTTTTGTCACAAATTGTATACCTAATAAACTCTAATGCTTAGCTTCCTTTCGGCGTTTAAATCGTAACTTTCAAAGTACTTTCGAATGTCTATATAAATATAACAGAATTGTCTGTTGTCTGTCCAGGTAACTACTTCGCACGATGTAAATGAATTTAGACCAAAATTACTATGGCGGTTCATCACGTACTTACGGTGCTACATACACTATGGTGGTTCATCACGTACTTACGGTGCTACATACACTATGGCGGTTCATCACGTACTTGCGGTGCTACATACAAATGCTATGTTTAGTTTTGCATTTTCCGGTTTGCGGTTTCTATAGGCGTTTTTTTTTTTACCTCTACTTCGTCCCGTTTTATTGGATCTTAACCAAATTTGGCATGAAGGTTTATTGGTTGTAAACATATATACACGCAGAGATACATGAAGATTTATTGGGTACACCCAGAGATACTTGCTAATTCACCATTTGTTTCATTTTTTTGCAGGTTTTAATCAGCATATACTGTAATATTACTGAACAAAATCTTCCTTAAAGAATTTTTTTTTCAATTCTTCTCAGCATTACATTTCCTTTCTTTTGAAGACCCGGCATGGCCAGGTGGGTAAAGGCGTTCGACTCGTAATCCGAGGGTCGCGGGTTCGAATCCCGGTTGCACCAAACATACTCGCCTTGTCAACTGTATGGGGCGTTATAATGTGGCAATCAATCTCACTATTCGTTGGTAAAAGAGTAATCCAAAGTTAGGCAGTGGGTGGTGATGATTAGTTGCCTTCCCACGAGTATTACACTGCTAAATTAGGGACGGCTAGCGCAGATAGCCCTCGTATAGCTTTGCTGGAAATTCAAAACAAATCAAACCTTTCTTTGGCATTAAGCCATAACTCGTAAGAACAAATCTGATTATTAAATATATTTGTGAAGGCGTTACTTTACTTTCTTCACTTTCATGATCAAGTAATGTGAAAATTTATACAGCATCACATCTCACTGATAGCGTGAAATATATAAATACCAAATAGACATAAAATTAACTGGTGGTTGAAACACTGGACTTCCAAATTGCAGCTGCAATCTACCAAGCAAGCTCACCTTTTCAACTGTGGGAGTGTTATAATGTGACGGCTAATCTCACTATTCATTGATAAAGAGTAATCTACCTCTAGTCTATCATTTACAGGTTAGTGATGACTAGTGCAGATAATCCTCGAGTAGCTCTGCAGAAGATTCAATGAAATAAACAATGAAATGAAAGTGACATTAAAAATTGTGTTTTTCAAAATTTATTATTTGAAGTGAATAAAACTGTTTATAATATTTTTGTATTTTTCCATTGTTCTTCATTAACATATACAGTCATGTGAAAAAGTAAGGACACCCTATGAAAGCCTGTGTATTTTTGTAACATTTTTGGATATATAGGTATTTAATCTCAATTTTAACAATACTGAGAGATTATAGGAATACAACTAAACAATTAAAACTGAAGAAAAGACTTTTCAAGATCTTCTGTAAATGTAATTCTACAAAAATGCATATTCTAACTGAGGAAAAAGTTAGAACACCCTACCCCCTAATAGCTAGTGTTACCCCCTTTGGCTGAAATAAGTGCAGTGAGACGCTTCTTGTAGCTTTCATATGGTGTCCTAACTTTTTAATATGACTGTACATAATTACACTTTACACTTTACCTGGTTTGGTGTTTTATATCACATATAATCACTAATAAGAAAGAAATTACTGTGAGAGCAAAATACATATATTCTGTTCTATTTGGATAGAATATTCCTGTTTTAACATTTTGAGTAATTTACAATAGAAGGAGGTATTTGTGTATCAGACTATATTTGTCATGTATTTAGTAATCAGTTTCAAGTCACATGCACATTGTAGCAATAGTAACTATAGACTAGGTATGTTTGAAAACTTTCTTGTCACGTTAGGTGTAACATAGTTTGATTTGCGAGGACAGATTTAAAGAGGTTTAATATTACAAGAAGTAAAAACTTAACTTTTCATCTTTATAAAGTCGTTCATATAAAGTATCTAACATTCCGCAGTTAGAAACGTAAAACGTATAGATATAAAAATGTCAGTAAAAGCTACCTTAAAGTGTCAAACAGTGATTTTTTTCTTTGCATTATATAAGCCTTAAGATGTATTGTTGAGTTATGGATATAGTGGGTCAGGAATGTATAAATAAGTTGAAACGTTATACAGATACGGTAAAAACAATGAAGTTAAAGTATTTTGTATGTCGTAATTTGTTGTTAAATAAACATTGACTGGACGTAACATAATTGTTACTGTGCTCGGACTGTGGATTTGAGGGTTCGAAGTTTGCCGGCCGTTACCGTAAAACCGGGTTATTTGGATACGATACGAGAGTTACAACTAAAACCCACTCTTCGGTTGACAAGAGCAGCCCAAGATGTGATGGTGGATTTTGGCCGTTTTGTTGGTCAGTTGCTAGAAGGAACGGATACGCGCAGATCGCCATCGAGTAGCTTTGCACGATGACTAGGAAACAAAGTTTTCTGAATAAAGAATTAGCACCTACTATTGAGGCACAATCAGCATTTGGAATAAGAGTGCTCAGAAAATATAAATAAATCCAACACGGATTTCTAACTGAATGAAACGGAATACAAGTTACAAAACGAATATTACACCCAATACAAACCTTCAATCCAAAGAAGCAAGGCTTATGTAGGAATCATCTTAACTGTTTGTATCGAACTGATTATTTTAGTGAAATAACTATTCTACATCAGGGAAGCAACTTTTCGTGTCCTAAGATAACCTTTACTTAATCGTAAATTAACATAACTTTCGTCCAAGACACAGATACTTCAGCCAGTTTTTAAATACTGTATCACAGTCAGGACTTATTCACCATCAATCAAAATAGCCAGCTGCTAGGTTTTAGCGCTGTCAATGGTTCCCACTCGTGCGAAATCTGAGTGTACATTTTGTAAAACAAATGTATAGGTCTTAAGGGAAAAATCAGACTCATTTTAAAATACAAACTGTTGTTCTTTGAAACCAATATTCCTCGTAGATTTATTAATAGCGTATTAATATTTTCTTTTCTTAATAATTCAGCTGAACCCAAGTGTTGTTGACGTTAATCTATGAAATAATTGGATTACTTTGAGCTGTGACTGACTCAACTCCTTATAATGTATTTTATTGTTTAAAAATTGATACCTCTAAATGCATCACCAGAAATGTTTTTCAATGAACAGTCAGCATTTTTACGGATCTTGCAATTGCAAACGGGCTTGGTCTGGATATATATCGTGTTTTTTTTTTGTAGGATTTTATTGAAATACTTTTTCTTATTATTATATTATAATTTTATGTAGACGATACTAGAATACAGTTTAATATTAATGCTATTTATAATTGTATATTCTAGAAAGAAAATTCAATGAAACCTCTACAGACACTGGTTATCTAATGTTGCCCAGTTCTCGCACTTTCTCATGAACGATCATGTTGGCTTCCACAATTTGTTATAACTTCTCATGTGCAGGAAGTGGGGTGTGTGGGATGACAGGGCTCCGCAAAACTTAAATACTGTGGTCCTAATCAATACATATGTGTTAGTGGGCATGGCATCATCGTAACAATAGCATGTTATATATCTGTGTGAAGAACTTATAAAGTCTAAAACTCTATGAATTAAAAGATACTGTTCAAACAAAATTACAGACATAGCTTAAAACATATTGTATTTCTTGGAGCTGATCGTGGCCAAACGGTTAGCGTGACCTGACTATGAATCAGAGAGTTTCCGCTTCGTATCCCATTATCACAAAAATAGTCTTTGTTCTTTCATTCTCTGGTAATAAATCCCAGAACGGATTCAGAGCAGCAAAAGAAAAAAAAACTGTTTGAATTAATGCACGTTTAATTATTTAAATTTAAAGTAGGCAAGAGATTAACGTCAGATTAAACACGGCTTTATGGATTTATAGAGTAAATTTGTTTGTTGCTAAATAGTTTTATCCAGATTTAAACAAGAGATTAACTTCGGTTCTTGCATAGCTTTATGGATCTGCAAAGTAGGTATGTTTGTTCTTAAGCAAAACTACACAATGTGCTATCTGTGCTGTGTATACTGCAAGAATTAAAACCTGGATTTAAGCATTCTCCACTCCTCGAGCTTAATGGTTGACCTACCGAAGTACGTCTAGTCTTATAATGTCGACCTACAATATTTTAATAAAATATGAATAGAAACATTAAGGACACATTTAATTTACAACTTCCGCTTTGCTTTGGTCAATCAACAGTTTTATTGTTTTCTTAAATGTTTTGGAAGTATATACCACGAATGTTAGTTTATGATCATGCGCAGGGTTGGTGTTATCTAGCTTTTTTTATGGAAGCTTTACAGGCAGCCTTCGAGTCTTGGTGCATGTTGAAAATTCTACGTCACATAAGAGTGAAATATGTCATTCACAGCTACTAGACTAATATACAACATAGGACACGTATAACGCCACCTTAAACAATATTCGTATAACATTTCAGAATGTTTTATATACTTAGCAATAACCTCACCAAAGATGGTTCGATAACACTATAATATAATACGAGTGTTACCACTCAAACCTAATAGACTTGTGATGTTTTTCTTCCTTTTGGTACGTCGGATAACTCTTATCTCTGTAAATCGCCTTCTAGTGCTTTTCGTTCTTTGAGGCCTGCAGCCGAGATCTTTATAAAATGTCCGTTTGATTGCAGAAAATTAAAAAAAAACAACTTATAGTTCACGAACTGGTGCTAATTATTTTTTAATATCAATAAAAGTTACATTTCGTTTTCGTAATGTTATTCAGCAAGTAATGACCTTTAACTTGTTTTATCATGTGACAAAAACATTATTAGTATCAAAAATAATTTTTCTACTTTACCTGATGTTAACAAATCTATTATACTTGCTCGTTTACTGCTGTTTTCAACGTAGGTATCACAAATAAAAGTTTCAGCTGGGAAATTAATGCTATAGGAAGATTTGCTACTGACTTCCTTTTTAAAGGGAAAACAATATTACGTTGTATTATAACTGTTAACGGTTACATTTGAGCTCTCACTCATTAGACTGATTAAAAACTATAGATGCATGTTTGTTTGATATTGAATATTCGGGCAAAGCTACACTCAAGGGCAGTCTACACTAGTTGTCCTTAATAACCAACTGATACACTGACACCCACCGCCAACTCTTTGGCTAACCTTGTTTAAGCAATAGTGAGATGTGGCTCTAACCCTTACAACGCATACACAGCCTCAAACTGGTGCAAAAACAGGAAGCATAAAACAGGCTTCAGTTAAAATTGATATATATTAACACAAAGGGCACCACCACAAGCGTGTATGAGTATGAGCTATCTGCTGTGCCCATCGCAAGAGTCTACCCCAGATTTTAATGTCGTAAGTCTGTAGACTTATCGGTGTCCCACTGGGGGACTGGAGCGTGAAGTGTAGTAGAACACCAAAGCTGCTGAGCAAACTGTAATATGAGGATATAGAGTTGTTTTTTTTTTAATCAATAACGGCTTGCCGAATAAATTAACATTTTTTGATACTTATATGTTCCTTAGGCGCGGCATGGTGAGGTGGTCAGGCACTCGTCTCGTAATCTGAAGGTCCCGGGTTCGAATCCCCGTCACACTAAACATGCTCGCCCTTTTAGGGTTGGGGGCAGTATGACGTTAGGATCAATACCACTATTCATTGGTAAAAGATTAGCCCAAGAATTGGCGGTGGGTGGTGATGACTAGCTGCTTTGCCTCTAGCCTAAATTAGGGACGGCTAGCGCAGATAGCTCGAGTGTAGCTTTGCGAGAAATTAAAAAAACAACAACCAAAATGTTCATTAAAGACACTGACTTTTTCTATGATTTATAAATTTCCCTTTAAAATTATTATATACCAACACTGGTAACTTGGCAAGATAAATTAAAACTTAAATCATTACATTATTTTTATATTTGCGATGAAAGAGTTTGTTTGTTTTGTTTTTTTGAATTTCGCACAGAGCTACTCGAGCGCTATCTGTGCTAGCCGTCCCTAATTTAGCAGTGTAAGACTAGAGGGAAGGCAGATAGTCATCACCACCCAACGTCAACTCTTGAGCTACTCTTTTACCAACGAATAGTGGGATTGACCGTCACATTATAACGCTCCCACGGATGAAAGGATGAGCATGTTTGGCGCGATGGGGATGCGAACCCGCGACCCTCGGATTACGAATCGCACGCCTCAACACACTTGGCCATGCCGGGCCCGCGATGAAAGAGAATTTATCAAATTTATTAAACATTTCTAGTCCCTAAACTCTACTAAATTGTATAGAGGGAATTTTTATACTATATACGAATAACAAAGATTTTAGTAGCCTTCTCTTTTCTCTGTATTTTTAAGATTTAATTGCTACAATAATCGATCTAGTGCTCTAATCTTCTGTGGTTTTTCCTTCTCGTTGTTTGCTTCACTTATTTATTTTCTCTCTCTCTTCTTAATTCTTAAATTGTTTAATTTACTCCATCTTTTCTTTCTCGGTTGTTCCTTTGATTTTATTTTCCATTAACTGTGTCAGTGAGTTTAGTTTGTTTGTGTGATTTAACTTTGTTATTAACTAAACAAACAGCTAATTTTAGGATAAGAAGAATGAAACTAAAAACTCATCTTCTAACTACTGTTCCATCCCCATAATGGTCAGATAAAGGACAATATAATAATTCTTTATATAGCGAACCAAGCGTGTGTACAGATAAGAATAAGAACCAGTACATTTGTTCCACATCGTGATGGTTATTACTATTTTCGGCGCTTACTTATTCGGTTTCATGACTGTCCTAACAGATCGATTGAGACTTTTCTATGACGATTTTTATCATTTCCTCTATTTAGTGTTTCAATTATTTATGTTTTCACGTATTTCTTTACCAGAACAATGACACAAACTCGACAGAAGTTACCCTTCTTTCACTATCCATATGGTGTTTGTATGGTTGTTTTATGTGACCAGTTTGGTAACGATGCCTTTAAGAAGATTGGTTTGTTTTGAATTTCGCTCAAAGCTACACGAGAGCTATCTGCGCTAGCCGTCCCTAACTTAGCAGTGTAAGACCAGAGGGAAGGAAGCTAGTCACCACCAACCACCGCCAACTCTTGGGCTACTCTTTTAACAACGAATAGTGGGATTAACCGTATATTATAACGTCCCAACGACTGGAAGGGCGAACATGTTTGGTATGACGGGGATTCAAGCCCGCGACCCTCGAGTGCCTTAACCACGTGGTCATGCCGGTCCTATGCCTTTAATAATCAGTGACAAACCTACTTTCTAAGATACCACACTCTTTTAGAAAATGATGCTTTAGAACTGTTCATATCCTAGTTCAGTGGTTCCCAACCTTTTTTATGCCCCGCACCCCTAAAAAAATTTAATATGTTCTCGCACCCTCACAGTAATTATTTGTTTAAGAATAAATGTGAAGATGGCCAAAACAAGTGTTATCTCGCACCCCTAATTAGGAACCACTGTCCTAGTTGTAAGAGTGTTTTCACCAACTTCTTTCCTGTCGTGTGGTTCAGGATTCTTTGGAGGTTTTCCTGTTGTTGAGTGAAATCCATGAAACAATGAATCAGTATCTAGAGCTTTATGTGTGGATAAAATTCAGTTAGAATGTTTTACACTATCTATGGTTATAACATCGCACCCATGAAGTGGTTTAATACACTTTATAAAAACGATTTTTATTTTCCTGGGCCGCTTACGACCGTTGGAACCCCTTTGTACTTACGCGTCATTTGTGAGTTCAGGCAGATTTATTCGGTGACGCCCACCATCTCTCCAGGTAGTCGTTTCTAATTTAGCAGTAAAATACCAGAGAGAAGACAACTAGTTAACACCACCCACCATCAACTGTTGGGGCACTCTTTTACCAAACGATAGTGGGAATGAACGGCTGAAAGGGAGAGCATGATCGGTGACCGGGATTTGAACCCACAATACGCATATTGCGAGTGAGTACCCTAACCAGGAGGCCAAAAGAACGATGGCTATATGATATAAAGCATGAGCATGTGACACCAAGTGTGACCAGCGCAGTTTCTATATACTTGGTTTAAGTAAATTATTGACCATTAATAATACAATGTGTTCACGGGTATACTTTGAAGATGGAAGATAATACCCATAGTCCTTCCTGAAGAACAGTAATTATATAATGAGCCTATAACTTTTAATAAGTATTTATAGAATAGCATCAATACAAGAATACAAATTAAATGAGAACACAAAACAGCATCACACTATTCAAAGGTAGTCATTACTTCCACGAAGTCCATTCTATCCAGTAAATGAATGCTAACAGTTTGTATATATTTCAAACAAGTGTGCATAAAATAATTCATAATGATCTTGCCCTTGTAATATACAGGATGTCCATAAATTATTTACCCCATTATAGGCCTTTATAAATTATCTATTGTATGAGCTATCTTAAAACGGTTTGTGATAATTAATGACACAACTCAAGACATTGTTTTTCTTTACTTCGCAGAACATCCACACAAGACATGCTTCTTAATGTTTGGAACGAAGTCATCTACCGCTTTGATGCCTTTTGTGTGTTATCAATGGGGCTCGCGTGGAAGTTTACCGAATTATTGATTGAACTGTGGTAGTTTACCTAATTAAAAGAAAAAGTAAATCATTTATGAACACTCTGTATCCATACATATTGGTGGAGACACAAACTGCAGAAAAATTAAATGAAAAATATCGTCCCCTAGTGGCACAGCGGTATGTCTGCGGACTCACACCGCTACAAACCGGGTTTCGATACTCGTGGTGGGCAGAGCACAGGTAGTACATTGGGTAGCCTTGTGCCTAATTCCAAAAGCAAACAAACGAAAAATATCTTGCACGTTAGAGATGGGGTTTAGTTGAAATACAGTACCAGATTTGGGTATAGCACTGAGACAATAAAAAAAATACTTGGCTTCTAACAAATGAGATAAAGACTTTTCAGTATGGTAAAAATATGCAAAGAAACTTTAATTTTGACTTTGAGGTTACCGCAGCTTTCTTATTTAATTGTAAATTTAAAATTAGTAAAGTATACAGTTATGGTAAGGTGAATTCTAGATACTTGAGGAGTCATCTGACTATGTATGACGTGATGACGAGAAACCCACTTGAAGTAAAAATGTATCTCAGGGCAGCTGGTATGGGTATTAACACTTCAGGTTAACCTGAAGTTGACTTAAGAAGATCGATGCATTGTTCTCTGCTTTATTAGTAAAAGTGTTAATATCCGATACCAGTCGTTCTGAGATACATGACTATGAATGTGTGTAGGTGGTTTGATTTAACATGATCTTGGAAGACAGTGGACGTGTACAGTGGAATGTCTCTGGAAAGTTTGTCATGATATCTGGTCTAAATATTAGGATAAAAATTAGAGTGTCGGGAAATTGTACTTAACCATAACCATAAGACTGGCTATCGTTGTGATAAAATACGATTGATTAACTCTGTATTTCTGTTTATTACTGACACTGATATGTTTATTTCTTCATTTGTTGGTTTTTGTAGTTAAACACAAAGTCACACAATTGGTTATCTGTGCTTTACCCACTACGAGAATAAAAACCCAGTTTGAAGCGGTGGGAGTCCACAGACATATCGCTGTGCCACTAGGGGGCTATTTCTTCAGAATTACAGTACTCATGCGTTGTCGAGCATGGCTGCTAATGCACCGACCTGAATACAAATTCAGTTTTTAACAGTTACAAATTCTAGAAATTAAAAGTGTGTCTGTACAGGATTTCAACCTACATACTTTTGCCTTAAAATGGTTTAGGTGTAAAACCAAAGCTCAGGGCTGAACCTCGATGCTAGCAGGGCATGTGAAAACTCAGCTCGGAACTTAAACCTACTCTTTCCTGTTTTCAGGATTTACGATTTAAGGCCGAGTGCACACGTGCTACAACTGTGTTAACAGAGTATAGGAGTAAACCTTCAGCCCGGGATTCTAATGTGTGAACAAGACTTTAGAGTGAACCTACACATGTTTCTCAACGAAACTTGGTGTTAATACGTCTGCTTTGAATTTGGATTTATATGGTTGTGTAACAGAATAGTTAAATGATTAATTATTAATACTTTCATACTGTGCTTACTATAATTACTGTGCTTACTAGAATTACTGAAATTTTAACTTGTGAAAGGATGCGCAAAATAGCCAAAAATTTTGAATTTGGTGAAAAATGTCAAGGTTAGTTTGTTTGTTTTTAAATGAAGAGCGACACAACGGGTTCTCTGAACTTGCCTGTCAGTGCCACTAAAAGCTATTAAAACACGACTTTTATGGTTATAAACCCTCAGACATATCGAGAAGAAAATTATAAGAATCTGGTTTCTCATATCTCTTTGAAATCTCACACTACTTGTTTCATGTTTAACAGCTGTTCGTCACTCAGACTGTGAAAAAATGATATATCTTTATAATAGAGTTTATTGAGTTTATTCTGAATTTTCACTACAAATTGCTTGTAAGAAGGATGTAGCTGATACATTGTAAATTGTTTTTTTGTTTTTCTCTCTATCACTACGGTAGTGTATTGTTGTGTTTTCTTGGCACTTTCATTCTACCAAACAGTTTTGTCGTTAACCATACGATAATGGTTTCTTAACAACTGTTTCACTCTTCTAAGCCTTTTTGTCACTATGCCGAGCATGGTGTGTTTTTGGTAGCTGCTTCGCTCGTCTGAACACTATTATCTCGATACAGAGAATGATGATTTATTGATTATTGTTTCGTTACCATTGTTTTAGTGTACATTCCCCTTTTGTTTGCTGTTGTTTTATTTTCTAAACCTTTTTTTTACACTATGCAGAGGTTGGTACCTACTTAAACACTTTACACTATGCAGAGGTTGGTACCTACTTAAACACTTATCATTTTGTATTATTTTTCATTATTATACTTTACACGGTATTCTCTTGACTGCTATTTCTTACGGACTTGCAATGCTAAAATCTAGGGCTCAATTCCCCGTATGGACACAACTTTGTGCTAAAATAAACGTGGTGTTCTCTTGAGTACTGTAGAGTTACGTAGTAACGTGAGGGGTAGTAAATAAATACACAGAATTCTATTTATATGCAACTAAAATATTTTACCCACTACTTTCAGACTGATTTAATGTGTTACTTCTGACTTACTTCAATACTGATAACATTACACATTCTTCAGGAACTGTTCGTTACTCGCAATTTTGTTGAAGTGATATAATGACGTGATATGGTTTGATATGATATAAACCTCAGTGATAACAAGACAATGATCGTGTGAAATAATCTGTATGAAATTATTGTGCAGTTGGTTTGATTAGATAATTTTTGTACTCTCGTTCGAGATTTGTGTTCATAAAAATACATGGTTTATAACTAAGTTGAACGTGTACTGAATCGAAAGTATTTAATATTTTTTACATATAGTTTCCAGTGATATAAACATATAACAAGCTATGGGGGGGATGTTTGTTCATGCCCTGGTTCTTGTCATTGTGATCTCAGCATTTACCAGGTAATAACAGGTAAAAGCGGAAGTACCTTCGTGTTTGTAATGAACTGTGTAAACATTGCTGGAACTCTCCGATAGTATAGTTAGAATGACAACGTAATGAACAAGTAACGGAATTTTGTTCGTGTACCGAGTTTTATGAGAGAAAATTGAAAGAACGAAAGGCTGGACGTTAAAAAAACAACCAATAAAAAACCTATAACTATCGGGAGGAAGCTTACTTTACTTGATAGTGATTTAGATTTGAAAGACTTTCAACTTTTAACAAACAAGAGCCTGAAAGTCAACCTTCTGTGCTTTGCATTTTTATAAACTCTTCATCCAAAAATTATTTGAGAACATGTGTACTATGGAGCGAAATGAGGGAGGGGAGGCCGAAGAGTATATTAGATGCATTAAAAGAGAGTCCCACAACCTAAAGAGTTTGCTCTAATAGCTCTTTTACACTTAAAGATGCTGAAGTTGACATGAAAACTGACCCATCTGAAATTTTCTAATACCTTCTATACGCGATTTTGTAAAATTTGAAGACATGTGATATATGTATATTTGAAATAATATATGTTTCAGTACTACGAATAGCAACATTTTTAAATAGATGTTGGAACTATATAACGTCAAGTTTATGATTCTTTATTGTGTTTAACGAGAAGGATGAGCGATTAGATTACAGTGAAGATTGGAACACGTCACAAACCTAAATATGACGTTTCAACCTGGCTGTTGTCTTCTCCTCAGAGACAATCCCGACGATGTTTAAAGTCGTCTCCTATTGGCTTGCTCTAACAACAGGCATGCTGCAATAATTACAAGTGAAGTCGGACAGTACCTCACATCTCTCTTTTATTTTTTTCAGAGGTATTACAACTACTACTTTTCTTTGTGTGTTTAGAAATTTCACACAGAGCTTTTCGTAAAGATGTTCCTAACTTTAGACTAATGGATTAGAAGAAAGACATCTAATTAACAGCAAACAATCCGACTCTTGGGTTATTTTAACCGATTAGTGGGATTAGAACAACGCTTAATGGGAAGCCATGGGTTTAAAAGAAGAATAGGAAATAAATCTTGAACCCCTACGTTCACATTTCAGGAATGGTAATCACTACGTTACGCTTAAATCCACTCTTTGTTTTATTTATGTGGTACATTGAAAAAACAGCAAATATATAACTTCCCTCCTTCCAAGAGATTTTATCGTACTAGTAAATCTATTTGATAAGATATATACAAATTTTTTTCTTGGTGGAATTAAACTCCAGTTGTTTTGTAAAAGTTGTAATTTTTTTCTCAAAGCGTGTGTGGGTTTCCTTATAGTAAAGCTATACCAGGCTATCTACCGAGAGGAATCGAACCCCTGATTTTAGCGTTATAACTCTGTAGACTTACCACTGTACCAGCGGGGACTTTCTTAGAGCAATAAAGTTTTATATAGTTTCAATACATTTCTCGGTAATTTAAGTTTCATAATTCGTTACATAAATACATTTTTAAATGTTTCAATGACTGAGATGAAAAAACCATGTATGTTGTAATCATGTCTATGTAAAACAGTAATTCCGTTTTAAGTAAATTCTATACTAGTTTTAAATTACAAATTTAAATATTCAAATATTTTAGGAACGATATCCGAACAGCATAAATATTACCAAAAAGTAAATAAAAGATAAACACGAAGTTTGATACTTTAATGACAAGTTTTGACCTCTTCCAAGGTTCGCTTCTGAAAACAGAACCTTGAATAGAGAACATGTAAATTAACTGCCATGAATACCTGTTTCTTTCGTGTTTTATTGTTGTCATACCTCATTTTATATCGCAGTTTCTATTGTTGTCTCCACCAAGTGTATACGAAACTTTTTGAATTGTTTAGTAATACATGTGTGGGTAAACAAGTTTCCTTTTGTATTTTTTTCGCTATCGCTCTCTTAGATTTGACGTAAGTTTAGTACAGCGTTTGTGCGTGTCAAACCGAAGGCCAATCAGTTACGTCAGCATAACCATCACGTCACGGACACTCCAAAAAGGCGCCAACTCGCGAGAAAGAGATAAGATCACGTAGACTACTGCACACCATTTCTCTACAGTAATTATAATACTTTTTCAAACACAAGTACAATTATAACTGATTTGTTTGTATTTGTTTTGATATACAGTACCGGCTAATATACTTTTTACTTATTTTAAAAACCAATAGAGAATAACAAAAAAACGTAGAAATGCTAATCTTTCATCTCAGGAACATTTATGTATTAATTTATCAGAAGTGCGTAATAATGAATACAGTTAATTGTGGTGCTAAGTAGGAAAAAAAAGAAAATTATGCTCGCCTGCATATTGTCTGATTTATCATTGAATTCTGAAGTAATATGACCTAAAGAGGCCTTAACTTTTAATATATTCTACGAGTCTTGAAATATGAAAGTCCTATAATTGTTTGTACAATTAACAACAAATCTTATGGTCAGTAAATATCCTGTTACAAACTTTACTATTTCTAAGTTAGTAGAAATGTATCAGATATAAGAGACAGAATAAAACGTATAACTATCATGCTTGTCGCAAAACATTAGTATTAGGCCTATTACATTTTTTAACATTACATTCTTCATCTAGTTCCACAGGAACATTGAAGAATGTGAATAATGTATTATATATTATTTCAACCATATTGTGTTCTTCAGATTGTTCTTACATAAATAGTGTTCTGACCTCTATTGTGTTTGTTGTGCACCTTCCGTTCTGATGATATCTGGACTGAGCGAAACGCGACGTCGATAAGGTATATGGCGGCCATAGTATAGTTGAAATTCTATTATTAGTAATTATACACTCTTCTAATTCTTGAAAATCTCAAAGACACTAGATAAAAATGTGGCGTTAAAAATACAATAGGCCTAATACTAATATCTTATGACAAGTATAATAATTATAATCGTACTTCGCCCGCTTGAAAAAGGCGTCCACACTATAACAATAAAACACAGTTTATATCCAGAAGCTACTGTCGTAATTGTTAAAATAATAAATAAATAACCGTACTACCGGTGATTATTGTTATCAATAGTTGATGGATCTTAGGTAAACATACACCCAATGTAACAATCGTATACAAATGTTATAGCTGTGAGAAAAACGTGTATAGCCTCACAAAATAATCTTATTTAAAATGAGATATGTTTAAAACATGTAACAATGGAAACATTATTTGTTTTTTATTTTTTCTTGGAAAAGAAAGTATCTTAAATAATAACGTGTTTAAAGAAAAAAATTGGCACTGCCTCTTGTAGTATATTTATAAAAGTGTATAAATTAAACTTTAAATAAAAAATATATAGTTTAAACATTTTCAGCATTTATAGTCAGCAATGCGTTTTGTTTTGTTTTTTAAACCAACATGACCTTTTGAGAAGATATTTTACCATTTATGGCACTTAAGATTAGGTTGTCGTTATTAATAGTTCCAGGAATTTGTATTTTTACCAGACACAACCTCTATATCGAAATATGCAAGGTATGTGTAATGCAATATTATGATTTCATTCTCCAATTAAAACGCTAAATTCAGCTTACCCAAATTATGTACAATACCTTTAATCAGTGTTATTGTGGCCATTTTATCATGACTTTCTACTTTTCCTTCTTGTTTTAAATTAATAATAACAAAATAAATATAATTATATGGTAACAAGGAAGTCTGCTTAAAAGATAGTAACTCGTTATTTAAACAAACCACAGCATGGTTTCCAGTTGTTGTTTTTTTAACACTGAATAACACCAGTAGGGGCACAGCCGTGGCGTTGTAAATCACGTGCTTGGTCCTATGTAGGGAATTTTTTTTTTTTTTTAATGTTAGAATACTATATTAGAATCAGACGATTAGCTTTAGGTTGTGAAAGATAAAATTTCAAGGACAAAACAAAGGTAGATGTGTTCATTATAAAGCCTAGTTATGAGTTGAACGAGCTCGTTACATTAAAAAATAACGGTTGTTGAGAACTAGTATGTTCGCTCGCCAGAATGTACATGCGTGAAGACGCAACCATTAATTTTATTTTTATATACAAATATTCCAGCAATGGCTTTAATAGTAATATAAAATATTATTGGCTTTGTTAATTTTGAGAATCAGACTTTGAAGGCTCCAGTATTCGTCCAACCTTTCTTATACCAATATTAGCACTACAGATTGAGGTACTATGAAACTGCGGTTTATGTTTATCTCTTGCGTCTCGATTGCATCACCTAAAATTTATTAGTCTCACATGTCATATAAATGGCGCTCTATTTTATAGTTATAAGACTGAATTTTACGAGTTTCAATATTAGCATGTATAAGACATTAAATATCGATAACTATTTGTATTTGATTACTGGAAATTTTTAATATTTAAGTACAACGAATATTTTGTATGCCTCTTAATATTATTATTTTGTCACATAATGCATGTATTTTTATTTAATAAAAAGCGCTAATTCATCACACACGTTATAATTGCGAAATACTGATACATTGTTTTTCACTGCTCAAACTTTTACTAATGAATAAAGATGGAAATAATCCTCTGTAGATGGGTTACCAAATTTCCATTGAATTAGGATTTCTATTTTTTGCCACTACATGGTAGGCCTGGCATGGCCAAGCGGGTAGGGCGTGCGACTCGTAATCCGAGGGTCGCGGGGCGTATAATGTGACGGTCAATCTCACTATTCGTTGGTAAAAAAGAGTAGCCCAAGAGTTGGCGGTGGGTGGTGATGACCAGCTGCCTTCCTTCTAGTCTTACACTGCCAAATTAGGGACGGTTAGCACAGATAGCCCTCGTGTAGCTTTGTGCGAAATTCCAAACAACAACAACAGCCACTACATGGAATGGAAGGAACCCTAGCAACCTAGAATGTTTATATTACAATCGTTCCTTTTACATTTACTAACTAACCTGATGTTTACTGCATCGTGTTATATAACCAAAGACAAACAAAATGTTAAAAATTTACATTGTTAAAAACATGAAACGCGCCTAAATTGTTTTTAACCTACTTAAGAACTCTTGTTCTTTATTGGGATCTGAGAGGGTGGAGATAAAAATGCTTTCTTAGTTTTGTTTTTCGACGCTGCCCAATGACATGTTAGGTTAATTAAAAAGACGTATTAGAGGGAGGGAACACTATCGTGATTGGTCTTTCTGAGGTGATTCTCAAAAAAAATTAAATACATGTATATATAGCGACAAACATTACATCTCCAATTGACGTAGAAGTACAGAAAAATTGGGACAATAATTTTATTGCTTCTGATCGAGACAAAAAAAAAGTTAAAACAGGGTCCATTTAAAAACTAACCGTAATTAGTTCTCAAACGATCTGCACAACTGTGGTTAAATGAATATACAAATCGATCGTTTTTTTTAATATATTACAAACTTAATGATGTTTTCAAACAGTAATATTATTTTTCTTTGCCATCAATTTATGTTTTTTAGCGATCCTTTTATTTAATTCAACTTGGATGATCTCTACTTGAGTATATAAAGTATTATAATTATAATTCGGAAATATCAATCTCAAATTTTAACGTGTCAGTCGCTTATTGTCGAGGTTTTACTATGTAAAACTGCATAGGCAGACTGAAGCGTTGTTCCACGAGATAGTAGTCGGTTGAATAGTGAAATTAAAATTACTTGTATATCTGAGAAAATAAACAAGCACGAGTATCATAAATGAATTAGTTTTCTTAAATACAAAGAAATGACACGACGATCCTTTTAAGCAGCCTGAAAACTTTTGTCTTTTATTTACAAACGTTTCAAATCTTAAACTTCTCCAGTGACTTAAAATATATATATCGCTCAAATGTCTGCATAGAAAGTGACAGTTTTTGTAAAACACAGTTTAAGTACAATTTATACAAAAAGTAACTTTAGGAAATACAAATTTAAGCAATTTTCTATTTTATATTGATAAAAATATATTGTATCAAAACATTTAGTTTTAATGATCAAATTCATGGCTTCTATAAAATTTCTTAGGACGCAATTTCTAAAAGTTGGATTCATGAACTATATATCACTGTCTTCAAAGATTGTGCAAACGCTGGTTAGGAGATAAAATGTATTATATTCGTAAGAAAATCACTAGCTTGAACATTATGACTTTGAAGTATGATGCATCGACTTTCAGCACTGTCAATGCAGGTTTTGGACACACGACATTCAACTAATAACAATACACATAAATCTACACATCAAATTATTTTGTTCTCTAGTGCACCTGTTCACTTATTTTTAATTATTGTAAAAACGATTGCTGTTATGAAATTTTTTTATGGTAACAAACTGCGATTTTTTCCGCAATTATTGAGCAAAGCAAATATACTTCCAATTAGATTGTCATCCAACTTCTAGTTAAGAAATTTTGAAAAGGTAAATATTTACAAAATCTTAGTGCACTGTAGTTTAGCTGTTATTTATTTACTCTTATTAGAAATAAAATAACTTATTGCTATTACCTTGGCACTAGTGTGGGAAGATACCAGGATTCTGAAGAAAGTGGAAATAGAAACAAAATGTTTTACAAACACCAGACAGAATTATATATATATACGATTCGACAAAATTACAAATTTTGTCAGATTGCTTAATTACCAGAATCTAGAAAGATTATAAAGTAACAGTACTTTTGTTTACAAAACATTTTTCTTCGACAAAGCACGAGTCACAAACTGTAAATCTTGTATAAAAATATTAAAAGGCCATCACCTATGTTACAAGTTACAGATGCTGTATGCATATTACATCAAAATTAGTATTACACTTTATAGATTTAACCACAGACGTCACTGTTGTTTCAGACTACAAATATACGGAAAACATTATTTTAGGCCTAATATTTATTCCAAATATCATCACTTACCAAATTAAAGACCTTTTAGTTTTACATTGTTTTCATATTTAAATACGAAAAAGAAACAAACTTTCTCTTATTTATTCTTAACTTCCTAGATGGGACGGGAAAACTGAACGAAAATTCTCCCATTTCGGAGTAACTGAGCAATTTTTAAAAGGCCACATAATAATATCACTCAGTTTCGGAAGCCTTTACACATCCAAGCCTTGACTTGTATGGTACAGTACTCAGTAGCAGTAATATACTATGAAGTGTTGAAAATTCATAAGCGGTAAGCAATCTTCCCACTTAATTTCTACATATCCAAATCCCAGATTCTTTGATCACCGTTTTCAAAGTTAAAAGCGGTATATACAATTTAATTATGATGTTACTACTCAATTATTAATAGCACATCACGTTACTGTTCATAATTTGACAGCCACTATTAACATGCTCCAGCACTTGCTGCTTAAGAGAAGCGACTTGTTCTCGAAGTTTGTTTACTATTGCTCCTAATTCACTATTTTCGCCTTTCATCCTTGCAACTTTATCTTCCAATTTTGCGATTCTTTCCAACTTGCGACGACGGCATTTACTAGCTGCAATACGATTACGAAGTCTTTTTCTTTCCAATTTAATTCTCTCTTGGTCTTGCATGTCGATAGGTGACATTGGCGGTGGAGATTGGCCAAGGCTAGGCACTGTCTGGGGCTCGTCTTTCACTATGCCCGAAAAGTAGCTACCGCTCGTTGCTACGGTCGTTGTTGCCGTCCGGCAAATCGGGTAACCAACGTTCGAATTTATTGTATAATGTTGGGCGCTTGTTGTGGCACAAAGGGTGGGGTCTAAAGCTGGTGGCTGCATACAGTCAGAGACTGCTAAAGTAACGTTAGGTTGGGTCAGTGCAGGTGGCTGACATGGTAACATGGTGCACGTGCTATTGCTTACAGCCGTAACCGATGGAAGGGGCACAGAATCTGTGGGTACTGGTTGTGGGACAATGTTGCCTGCACTAGGAGCTGTAGACTGATGTAAATGGTTGAGAGCTTCCACAAAACCCCGAGCATACTGATCTTGTTCTTCGGTAACAGATTTGGGGAAAATCTGAGAAGGAGTTGAAGTCGAATTCACTCCTCCATTTTGTGTAATAAAACGCTCTAGTTCTGGTGTACTCAGTTTCAACATTTTTAAATCAGGCGAAGTCAGAAGAGGATCAAACTTTTGACGAGAATTACTTTTCACACTGTCAAAATCCAGCGTCATATTTCTCTTCAACATGCGTATGTCAGACATGTGGCGGGCGGGAGCTTCATCATAGAAAGTCGCTTCCATTACTAAACCTGCCATTTGACGGCCACGTTCTTTAGCTACGGCTTCACACAGTTATCTTCTATGCGAAATTTGGCTGCCTAATAACGACAACACATTTGTATAACAAATAATAGCAGTAGAGTGGCCTTAGTTCTCGACTCCTTGTTAAATTACTGTTTCCTCTCAAAGTACACGATTTTACGTGAAACTTCTCTTAACGTTCCTTTTTCGCTACCCACGACTCAAACACACCAACGTGCTAAACTGACTCAGTCACAAATCTAGCCTATGGTACTTTATAATGCTGACTAAGCTCTCCAAATATGGCATGATGTCACAGTTCTGCGTTTCTATTGGATAGATTTGACGTAATTTCGGTGTTCGCTGAACGGTTTACATGGGGGTTGAGAATACCAGGAACTACGTATTTAATCGCAGGAAATCACATGACTTCCGCTAAATACACCAATCACAATTTGATTTTAAATCTCATAAAAGGTTTATGGCCGCATGTACAATATTGTCGTCTGCTGTTATTTACTAGTCGAATACCTGTAATACTATGAATTGTTTTTTGTAACAATGAATAATAATGTCCACTAAATTTATTACATGAATAACTGTATATGTGATATGTATTTGTTCATTCAAGTATAAACTTGTTCACAAGCTTTGGAGGGTGATTATTTGTCCAGTTTAAATCCTGTGCTTCCCTGTTTTAGATTTCAAATTGATATAAAAAAACCTATGATAGATCAAATGAAACACCATAATAAAATTAAGTTAAAGATAATAAACAACAAGTAGATGAGAAGTAAGTATTTACATTGCTTTACTGGAATGATCATGTGGTTAGGGACGCTTGACTCACAATCTGAAGGTCGCGGGTTCAAATCCCCATCTCCCCAAACATGCACGCCTTTTCAGCCGTAGGGATGTTATAAATGACCATCAGTCCCACTAGTTGTTGATAATAGAATAACCTAACAGGTGGTGGTGATAAATAGCTGTCTTCCTTCTATTCATTCACTGCTAAATTATGCAATCCTACTGCAGATAATCCTCGTGTAGCTTTGGGCGAAATTCAAAACAAACAAAACGATCTACTCCTTTTAAGAATAATCCAACTAATTAAAAATCCGGGAAACTATATTCATGTGAATGTTTCATAAAAATTTGGTATTAGTGTCATATAATTTATTAATTAATACACAGTGACGTAGTAACTTTCCAAGATCTCTCCCCCTAAATAAATGGGTTCCACTTCCCCATAGTGCAGTGTTGGAAGTGATATTGTGTAGCATATAGAGTTTATGTTATCTATGCCATTTAAAGATTAGATATGAGCAACAAAGTATTCAAGGGAAGGGGAGTAAAAACTCCAACCCAGCCCTTATCATATATATTTTTATCAAATTTTCCCTCAAACTGCATCAGCCACACCAGAAGACAACAGATTTCAAAGGCCAAACACCCTGTTAGAAAGGTAAAAACTACCTTATCTTAGCTGAAGATGAGTGACCACTACCTTAGACACTTTCATCAGAACTACTCTAACTATTCCTTTTTTCTTTTCTTCAAGAAGAATAAATTTCAGAGATCTTAAACTGACTTTCTATAATAATTTTTTCATTCATGGGACCGTCTTAGTGTCCCTTCCTTTAAACTCTTTTCAATAGCTGTTTAAGTAATGATAGACCTACACCATGTTTCTCTGTAGCATCAAGACATTTTATCATAGGATCAAATTGTTTCTCACATTTACTCTAAGTGTGACCTAATCTTGGACATGAAATTATGAGATATTTTAATATCTTTGTGTTCTCTTACATTGAACCTTATTTAGGGATAAATTAAATATGCTTAATAAATTTGACCATGAAAAAAATAAAGAAGAATGATATTCATGTTTTTTGTAATTGTAACATATTCTATTATCATTTTAATCCCAAACACAGGTGCATCCTCACAAATGTTTCTATTGAATTTGTTTTATCCAGGGTAATCTTACAATTTCTGTAAAAAATATAACCATATATATGTATATTAATATATACATACACAAATACTTGTGCTGTTGTATTTTCAAGTTGTTACTGACAGCTGAAATACTTTCTTAGATATACAGTTGAGTTATTAATTGATACATGACTATGAAACAATCTAGTAACATTTCTCATTGACGTGCAACAAGATTATTCCTTCATCATATTTCTTGTTAATTACTTTTGGGTCACTTCAAATATTTTGGCAATGTATTTACTGTGCTCGCTTTATTACTCATAACAGTGATTGATATTTGCCTTGATTTCAAATTTTAAGTCCATGCTTGCTTGCATGTCTATAAGTAGATTTTGCTATAAGTCTTAAGATGCATATTTAGAGCATGCATTTTAATTTACATCAAAATGTGTGTTGGTACACATGACATACAAGTACTGCATCACATGTTCATGGACAAAAGTATTGACATCCTTTGCTTATTATACCATAACTGCAGATAACAGATAAAGGATAAACATGTATTAATATTTAACCATTTTTAAGAAAACAAAATATGCTATTTCTAGAAATTTGACAAATGAGTTCCACCAAAAAATAAATATACGTGTTGTTTAAAGTAGTTGTTCAAGATAAAATTTTTGGCACCCTGTTTTAGTGTTTCATATATCCTTATTGTTTTGGTCATAGCTTTAAGACACTTATTAAAATTTTCAAGCTGTACATCACATCTTGTTGGAATAATCTGGGCCCATTCTATCTTGGACATTTCCTTCAATTCAGACAACCTGAACACACACAATATTTAGCTATAGCTGTTTTAAAATCAAGATGTGTTGGCAACTATAACCTTTTCCCTGACTATTAATTTTATAATGCAGCTTAATTACCATGTATTTTTTCAATTTATTAATATACTGTTTATTAGTTCCGTTAAGGTTTTACAGAATATTAATGAAAGGTCCCAATACTTTTGTCATGAACAAATATTTGAAATTACTTAAGTTCTTTTACATAAATATCCTCTATTAAATTACCATAGACTATACATTTTGGTTTTTATCATATTAATTATGGTTTAACGTTCACTACATGCTTGTATTTCACATGTTTTATCGAGTATGGGGTGCAAATATTTTTGTCTGAAAATTTACATGGTCAAGAACTATTCTTATTGGCATAAATGTTTTTTGTTTTGTTTTTTAATTTTAGAACCTCATAAAACACACCTGAAACCCACTATTTTCATGAACACCCTAACTTATGCAAGGAAGGTATATGTGAAATTAATATGTTTACTTTTTAAAATGTTATAAGACTTTTAGTATATTTTCTTTACTTAGACATTTGTTTCATTGTTATTCTTTTCTGTTCAAATATTGTTGATAGTATTCAATAATTCAGGAATTTGTTAAGGATTTATTTAAATTTCCCTGCAGTTTTTGTGTGTTTTCCAGTTTCTGTAAGTAGTTTATGTGAAATTTTTAAAGTGTTTTATCATGTTTTGAAACACTTAGGTTTTAGATTTTCTCAGTATTATTTTGTTTGGAATAATATCCTAATTTTAAGTTGAATTTAAAAATTTTTAAACATTTTTATTTGTACTAACAAGTTAAATAAACATAATTTTATTTACTGTTTTCTCTTTTTTCTTCTTTTTAGTTTTGTGAAAAGATGAAACTAAAAGTTTCTTGATATGTTTTATTTACACTTATCAATACTATGAATCAACAGTTAGCTAAAGATGATTTTTTAAAGCAATTCATTTTCCATAAATATTAATACCAAGACTCCAAGAATACAGTTTTATAGTTAATATTTGCATGCATTGAACAATACTGGAGGTTACAACATTCATTCTAGGAGGTTTGGTTTGAAGCATCTTCTTTCAGACAACAAAACATGTTTTATAAATTGTGATTATCTTAATTATACTAAAATAATTCAGATTTCCTTAGTATTTGAAAATTTGCTTAATATAAAATTCAATAATGTTTGTAGCTTAGCTTTGTAAATCATATTAATATTATAACATGTTTAGCTTTTCTATAGTGTTAAGTTTTAATGGGTCAAAATGCTCTTCTACTTAATAGGCATTTAGGGTTGAATTCTAGGAGGCTCAGTTTCAGCTTGTATAAAAATCTTGTCTCTGTAGGTTAAGCATGTTGATAAAAGGTCTTGAAAATAGGAAGGTATAAATTTTCTTAATCTATAAACTTTCAACTTTAAAGATTTTGATTACCATTAAACTTTGACAGACTTGGTTGTGTTTAGAGTATGATATCCAGTCCTTCTAGAAGTGATGTTTTTAAGAGTCATGTATTAGTGGTGCAAGCGCTATTATTACACTTGTTTTATTGTACAATATTGTGTATGATAGAACAGAATATATATTCATCACTTACACTTGTTTTATTGTACAATATTGTGTATGATAGAACAGAATATATATTCATCACTTACACTTGTTTTATTGTACAATATTGTGTATGATAGAACAGAATACATATTCATCACTTACACTTGTTTTATTGTACAATATTGTGTATGATAGAACAGAATACATATTCATCACTTACACTTGTTTTATTGTACAATATTGTGTATGATAGAACAGAATACATATTCATCACTTACACTTGTTTTATTGTACAATATTGTGTATGATAGAACAGAATACATATTCATCACTTACACTTGTTTTATTGTACAATATTGTGTATGATAGAACAGAATACATATTCATCACTTACACTTGTTTTATTGTACAATATTGTGTATGATAGAACAGAATATATATTCATCACTTACACTTGTTTTATTGTACAATATTGTGTATGATAGAACAGAATACATATTCATCACTTACACTTGTTTTATTGTACAATATTGTGTATGATAGAACAGAATACATATTCATCACTTACACTTGTTTTATTGTACAATATTGTGTATGATAGAACAGAATACATATTCATCACTTACACTTGTTTTATTGTACAATATTGTGTATGATAGAACAGAATATATATTCATCACTTACACTTGTTTTATTGTACAATATTGTGTATGATAGAACAGAATATATATTCATCACTTACACTTGTTTTATTGTACAATATTGTGTATGATAGAACAGAATATATATTCATCACTTACACTTGTTTTATTGTACAATATTGTGTATGATAGAACAGAATATATATTCATCACTTACACTTGTTTTATTGTACAATATTGTGTATGATAGAACAGAATATATATTCATCACTCCACCTTCAGGATGATTTCTCACATTTTTGTACAAATGACACTAGAGCATTAGTTCTGACTCTTTGATTGATAGCGTATAGCTAAATTACATTACACTCCAACAATGTCAAGTAAAATTACCTTGATTACCATTCTGTAAGAATACAAAAACAAGTATAATATTCCTTGTGAAATACTTAAAGTTTCATTTAGAATGAGATTTACTAACCTTTGAGACTGCAGTGGAGCCTTTGAATAAATCTTTATGAATTTTAAATCACTACTGATGTTCCACATTTTACTAAACAGAGTTACTAGTGGCTGACTGAAACTTAAGTATCTATTGTCCATTTGATAAACCCTAAAGTACATGAACTTTAACTGATACCATTATTTGTGTGTATAATATAGAAATATGTTATGATGTATGTAATATTTGTTATGTTAGGTTTGAGTATTAGTAATAGTGTGCAGAGGAAATTAATAGGGTAGGGGCTCAATGACAAAAAAAAAAAGAAAAAAGAGGCACTTTTCAAGCACCTTAAGGCAAACTTGTCTTTTCAAGGGGGAGTACTGCTATGTGAGACAATGGTTTTCCATGATACACATAGGATGAAAAACCATAAGAAACAAATAAATCCATATCAGATTACATGTAAAAACTCCACAGATGTGCAACTTCTTATGTGCCATTAATTCTGAAGCTGAAACAGGAATTATCTTTTAGTAGTTCTTGAAATTTTTTTGTTACTGTAAAAAAATAGGACACTTTTGGGTTATGAGGACGGGCAGATGGTTAATCCCCCCCCTCGCCCATGCATGTCACTAGGTGTTGGAAGTAAGGGAGTAATTCTGTTTGTTTGAAAAGTTATTTATTTGTATTCTCTGCCCCGAGAGCCTTATATAGTATAGTTGTATTGTTGTACATAACTTACTATCTAAGTAATGTGTGTGTAGATGTAGGAAAATTATTACAGTATAAAAATAACTATAAAATATTATGTACTCTTCTTGAATTAAATGCATATAAGCAAATGCTACACACAGTAAAATGTATACTTTAATAATCCAACACAACTGTTTTCAAGTGGGTATTGTAGTGTATCAATGTAGAAAAAGTTGCAGAATTATGTTGTTTTCCAAAAGGAGTTGACAAGGACGTTTGTAATAAAGTTTAATATCAATATAATAGCATTATAAAAACTGGTTTAAAATAATAGAAATAATCTAAGATGAACAATCTGATAAAATATCAAAACTTTAAAAAAACAACTTTTTAATGAAGTAAAATTACTTTGGAGGGAGTATTTGTATCTACATACACACGCAGATATGTGTTTAGCTATATTGGAAGTAAAATTACCATCAACTTAAAAGCTTGCATCAAAAATAAAACAAATTTTAAATCAGGTTCTCTGTATTTTTTTCATATTTTATTCTCTTTTAAATATTATTACAGAAAACTATTTGTCAGTAAATAAGCCAGAAGTACATATGAAATTTTGTTGTACAAGGGTACTGATTCACGTCATTCATGAACTTATTTTATACCAGTTACTACTTTGTTTTTCAAACTACATTTTTATTTTGCCTCAAAATTTTGAAATTTGAAAATACATCAGTAGCAATTCTAAATTCCTGTAGGTTAAAATATAAGTCAACAAAATAAGAGCTTAAGATTAAAAAATCTCACAATCTGCTATTATATATACCTTTCCATTGCGTAAAACTTCAAACATTTCGGTCTCAATTGTCCTCATTTTTTCTCTTTCTTCTTTTGTTCTGAAAGCCTAAGATCTTGGATTTACATCATCTTAGTGTAGCTTGCATTTAAAAGTTATTTTTTAGGCCAAAGTAGTAAGAATGACACAATAAACCTTGGCACAGTACTAGCTAGTCACGATTTAGCTAGTTATATTCATAAGAAGTAACATGAAAAATTAGAACATTCATAAATAAAGAAACGACAGTCCTCCATTGTTCCACTTGAACCCTTTTTCTCTACATTGGCCTGTACAAATTTGGCAAATATTTATTTTCATAACTCTCGCTAACACACTTAACGATTGTTTGTGACAATATGTATTTTCGTGTTCCAAAGTGCCATAACACAGTTGCCTATTTTCAACACAACTCTATAATTTAATTTCATAACTTTGTTGTACGTTGGCAGCATTCGTCGAAGTTCATTAACCCTGTTGTATTTTGTTATAACTTACAAGTAACAAAAAACTTAGTTGGTACTGTTGGTTTTATTTGTAGAATCAGCCTTGTATTTTTTGCATGTTCAAAGTTTTTGCAATACAAAGATTATAAACAATAACAAAAAAATAGTCGAATGAAAGTGCTGACACACAAAAAATTGAGATGTATTGTTTGTGAAAAATTTAAAATCCATAAATCTCGTGACTCAAAAATTTATTGTAGCGATACAGTCGTTATTGTTCAACTTTTTTTTCTAAAGTCTAAACAGTTAGAGAACAATCGGAACTTATAACACTATAGCTATGACGAAATAATAACTGTTAAAAATAACACTAATATCAATCTCAGCTCATTACTAATGCCAATCAGATTTCTTATTATCACTCATGTGACCTGAAATGCAAATAAACTGCCATTCATTCTGTGCTGTATAAAGTAGTGTCATACAATCTTCTTTCAGTTGTCATTTGAGGTGAATCATACATTTTAAAGTGATTCAAATTCAAATGTTCAAGAATAAAAGAAGGCACTTGAATGTTACACTTACGTAAAAAGCGATCTGACGAATAAGAGCCGGCTAATCACAGCACTCTCCAGAGGCGTCGATAAGTCACTGACACATGGGGCCCGTGACTCGATACTATTCGACAGTGTCCCGAATTCCCAGTTGGTGTCTTGAAATTCAGAAGAGAAAATCATGATTTCGGTGAGGAGACTATGGGACCGAGACGCAAATCTTTAAAATAACCTAGTGGCGCCTTTACAGCAGACTGTTGCAAGTAGACTGTATTATCTGAAAGTGTTAGCGGCAGTATGTGGAAGCATTTCGAAACCAACAGCTTGGCTATTTGAACTCTTATACAAGACATATTGTTCATCACAACATAAGCATACTTCTGCTATGCATCCATTCTGATTCTCCAGTAACACATCGGTATGTCTTCGGAGTTATACCGTTGTAAACCGGATTTCGAATCTGTAGTGGACAGAACATTCTGTGTAGCATTCTGCTTCATACCACACAACAACATCCATTCTGGTTCGGTAGAGAATGTAGATATGTGCATACGTATAAACGCAAACACATCTAGGTTAGGCGTGGCTCAGCAGTTAGAATGCCCGAACAATTAATCCAAAATTGTACAGTTCGCGTCCTGTTATCGAAATAAAATATGCTCTGCTCTTTGGGGCTTTCAGTACGCTTTAAGATGGCGGTTAAATCTCTCTAGCTAATCATAAAATAGAAGCCCAAGAGTTGGCGTTGGGTGCTTTTGATTATGTGCCTTTTTCTAGTGAGTTTAGTCTATCAGCTTAATTATATTAGGGACAACTATACTATGTGCAATAGCCCTTGTGCAGCTTTGCGAAAAAATTCTAAAACAAAGAGGAAATGCACCTACATTTTGTATCTGCGAAATTTTATATATTTTAGTTTTCGTTTTGCGTGAATTAATTAGAAAAGAAAATAATTTCTGCAAGTCCTATGTTTAACCAGTTTTCGTGATTTAAAAAAAAACACTCTTAAAAAATTTACACGGATAAAATTTAAATTAGGCAATAATAAAAAAACAGCACTTGCAAAGAAGATCCAATAAGATAATTTTTCCCTGATGGGTTAGTGGTAAATTTAAGGATTTATAACACTATAATCCGGCGGCCGATTCCTTATGGTGGACAAACAACAGATAGTAATAAAATAAGTAAATTTAATATCAAGTTAAAGTTTTAAAGAAGTAAAATTAGGAAGAATGTAATAAATTAAGATTTGAAAAATCTATAAAAATTATAGTTAATACTTTTACAAGTCCACAAGGTTAACCAAAGTTCTATTGAACACATAAGGAAAAAAAAATAAGAAAATTCAAATTACAAACGCCACCAAGCACTTATGTATAGAGGGGAGAAGTCGTAGGAATTCAGCCAACCCCCCTTTTACTTTGCGATGGAAAAAAATATGCTTATATATTATAGCGCAACCATAGATTGAAATAGCTAATATACTGTTATTATACCGAATTATTTAAATTAATAATATAATTTAATAATTAATGACTACTCTGCATGTAGATAGTACAGTATTTTACCATAATAAAACATACATATTTATGTTAATTTAAGTTTAGCTTCCCATGCAGAATGATGGTTTGTTGACTTTTACTAGATATTTGTGAATTTTGTGTGAACCGCCATGCAATTATTTAAGCTATATTTCATGCAAAGCTGCTCTCAGATTTAATATTAGCAATTTTGTTTAATACAAATTTTCTGGAGAACATCTCCCTCAGACCTTCGTATCATTAGCATACCTTGTATGCTGATTGCGCTTCGGATACTGTGTGTTGGATTTTGATTTCAAAAAGTAGAACCCTCACCTCCCTTTGAAACATTTTGTGTACGCACCTGCTACAGAATAAATTTCGTTTGTTTATTTAAGAAAAGGGATCCTCTAACTGTACCACGCGGACTAGTGGTGGCTCATAAAGGGGTTATTACAAATTTTATTCTTTTGTATACTAACAGTGTCGTATACTACCAATATAATTCTATGTGCCCTGCAAGTCCGTAAACTTACCGCTGTACCACATAAAATAAATGGCATAACATCTCCAGCAGTTGCGTCAAAATCATACATCTAGTACGTATTAAAGTTTATCTACCGAGTTGTAAGCAAGTTTTTGTTTTATTGACAAAGTTACTATTAACCCTATAACAAAGAAAGATACCTTCCTTTGAATTATTAGGTTCGAATTAGTAATTGAAAGGTAATTAAAGTAAGTTTTTGTTGTTGTTTGTTTTGAATTTTGCGCAAAGCTACTCGAGGGCTATCTGCGCTACCCGTCCCTAATTTAACAGTGTAAGAGTAGAGGGAAAGCAGCTAGTCATCACCACCCACCGCCAACTCTTGGGCTACTCTTTTACCAACAAATAGTGGGATTGACCGTTACATTATAATGCCCCCACGGCTGAAAGGGCGAGAATGTTTGGTGCGACCAGGATTCGAACCCGCGACCCTCGGATTACGAGTCGAACGCTCTAACACGCTTGGCCATACCGGACCCGGTTTGTTTTGTTTCACTGCTTTCTCAAAATAATTATTTTTCTAGTTAACAAAAAATTCTTTTCATTTATTTTCAGTAGCCTACTTAATCTTATTTTGAATGTTATTTATGTGGAAAAGAATACCAGATAGTGAATACGATATAAATGAATTTTTTAAAAAATTACCATGATCCTACAACGATTTAAAAATCTACACTTTATAATACTAATATTCTCTTTATATAACACTAAAAATGAAAATGTGAATTAGATAAAATTATTTGGCGTTTACCAATCGAAGTTGTCCCATTTTGAAATTTAAAAAATACAAACGTTTGGAGTAAAGAGATTAGAATCTTAGGTGGTTACTCAGAAAGACAAGATAAAGATGTTTGGCAGATCTCCACTTTCTGTGATTTTGTTTTATATATAATGGGCTATCTGTCCTTTGCCAACCGCGTATATCGAAACCCGATTTTTAGTTTAATAAGCCTCATTCTTGCCGCGCTGAGCAACCGTATAAGGTAATATTTATTTGATAAAACTCTAAGAATGTACCAAAACAATAATTTAAAATAACAAATCAGTTTTAAGAAAACAAGCTCTAATATAAATTTTTTTCAATAATTAATTACTTTTAAAATCTATAGATGTTAAAACAGTCAATATTTACATGATTTAGTAAGTTAAGATTTTGTTGAATGTATTACTCTTTTATATCAGCCCGACATGGCCAGGTGGGTTAAGGCGTGCGACTCGTAATCTGAGGGTCGCGGGTTCGTATCTTCGTCACACCAAACATGCTCGTTCTTTCAGCCGTGGTTACGTTGTAATGTGACGGTCAATCCTACTATTCGTTGGTAAAAGAGTAGCCCAAGAGTTGGCGGTGGGTGGTGATGACTAGCTGTCTTCTCTCTAGTCTTGCACTGATAAATTAGGGACGGCTAGCGCAGATAGCCCTCGATTAGCTTTGCGCGAAATTCAAAAACAAACAAAATATCTTTTATATCTCATCATAGCGCCCTACAAATGGCGGAAAATTCATTATTAAAATCAGTGTAGTTTGAAACGGACTTTATTTCAAAATGAGTCTCTAAATCTAGAGCTTCCCAGCAGCACAGCGATATGTCTGAGGACCTACAAGGTTATAAACAGCGTTTCGATAACGCACAGAGCACAGATAACCAATTGTGTAACTTTGTGTTTAACTTCAACCCAAGAAGCTGTAAGTTAGAGGGTGTAAACTATTTCAAAAAAAAAAAAAAAGTATTTTCGATTATAACAAGATGGAAAACAAGAAACAAATTAATGATGAACCTCAGTTGTTTCTTGGATTTTATTAAAGAACTTTCTATTTAATCTTATGTTGTTATTTACAAACTGAATAAAGGGTTTACTAAAACGTCCAATAAGTAATCAAAATGCCCAGTAATTCTGTTACGCCCCCCTGCTTTCGATCAGACTGAGATTGTCCCATTATAAATAAATATTCACACATCTCATACCCTCAATAACTATTAGCTTTGTATACTCACAGAATAGTAATACACTAAAACGCTTAATTTAATAACTTATTAGCAAATGACGATAACTTATGATGTTACTGCGTTTATGGAAAACCTTGTTGAAGTTGCTTAGAGAGGTCATAGCTTTTCGTTTGTTTATTTCGGATAATTGCGCAAAGTATGTACACAAGCTAGCTGTTCCTAATATTGTTAACAACACACACACACTGACAACCATAATCGGAGTGCAATTTGGTAACAGACTACGAACCATGAATTTTCAGGCTCACCAACGAAATAGCTAGCTATGCTCGTACCCGATCCCATAGCTTCTCGTTTTTGTAAAGAAATTTCTTCAATGAATCAGTTTTCTAGATTTCACTACATTTATATATATTTGGTTTGTTTGTTTGTTTGTTTGTTTTGAAATTTGCGCAAAGCTATACGAGGGCTAGCTACGCTAACCGTCCCTAATTTAGCAGTGTAAGACTAGAGGGAAGACAGCTAGTCATCACCACCCACCGCCAATTCTTGGGCTACTCTTTTACCAACGAATGGTGGGATTGACCGTCCCATTATTACGCCCCATGGCTGAAAGAGCGAGCAAGTTTGGTGCGAAGGGGATTGGAACCCGCGATCCTCGAATTACGAGACGAGTGCCTTAAAGGTGAATTTTCAACAAATTTAATAATTACCTTAGAAACTGTACTTTGGTTAGGTATAATTCCTGTGTGTTTGCTATATTTTTAAACACTTTAGTTTTTGAGTAAAAAAAGAAACAAAATATGCGGGTCCTCGAACTCAAGTTCCTCTCGATCGTTCGGCTGTTTCCGTGACGTTTTACAATTATGATGTAATAGTTGCCAAACACGCTTCGTTGCGCGCCGACCATTGTGTTTCTTTCAGTGCTGGTGTTTTATGTAAACTTATCGGTGCTTGTTTCGGATTACATACTTTGTGAGACTAATTTTTGTCTTCATATTGCTACTTTATGTTTGTTTTATGATAACATGGTTTACTGCGTAGCTTATGGTTGTAGAAACGGTTCGGCATCGCGCAAAAGCTTCTTTTCGTTTCCGTGCAAGGTGGCGACAGTGAGTGCGGATGGTCAATACGAAGAACTGGACTCCTTCACACCATGCAAAGCTTTGTCAAGATCATTTTGAACGCTCATGTTTTGTGTCGGATCCCACAGTTTTGGATTCCGTGGGTTTCAAGCCAGGCAGGTTGAGACTGAAAAAACCATCGGCAGTAGACAGGATGATCCCCACCATCTTTCCTCGTGAAGAGCTGAGGACTGATCTCAGCCTGTAGTGTACAGGTTTCACCCTCTGAAGCCATCCCTTGCCATCACGAAAAGAACAAACTTAAAGGTATATGTGCAGTGTAAAGCGATAAACAATAACTAGTATAATATAATAATTTAAAAAGTACAAGTTTTTGAAGAATGTAACTAGACATACACATTTCACATTCATGAGCGTGTTTTGCATTTGTGGCATGAAAGTCAGTGAAACCTTGATTTCCTAGTCTAGACAGTGGACAAATCTATCCCAAATAGAGTATATTCCAAGTTTAAAAGCTGGTAGATCATTCTGTAGATGTTTTTGTATCATTTTTAAATATGGAAAAGTTTGAATAATTCCATTTTTCAAATTTAACTTTTCAAGATAAATTAACTATTCAGACTGCTACATCTAGTTTGATTTTATAGACAGAATTATGACGTATAATTGAAATTCATTTTGTTACAAGTCATAAATACCCGGTACAATGATTGTGGAAGAGTCGAGTATTAGTTACCATAGTCGGCAAAGTATAAACAAATAAAACACAGTCTGTGATACCAAAAATTTATAAACACCAGACAGGTTTCGAGATGCTTAAAATTGCACAGACCATATTTGTTGTCATGACTTAGGCTTACCATTCTTCCACTGGAGGTATGACTGACTCGCAACCGGCCTGGGCGCTATCAGTATCACTCACAGTTCCGCTACTCTCGCTCGTGGAACTGTCCTCATCACTAGAACTTGTCAGATCTGTGTTAAAAGTAACTGTTCTAGGTTCGTTCAGAGTAGGTTTGAATTGATATGGTGCTACTCGACACTGTTCAGAACACAAAGTCAAAACAGACTCCGTCTCTGTTTCTCCGTATGCACTGGCCATGTTTATTTACATTCAACGCGCTGGCGTTGGCGGTTTGTTTGGCAACTAATACGTCACAATACTTTTCCTAGCGGCAAACGTAAAAACTAAAACGTTCGGATTACCCTCAAAAAGGGCTCTTTCTGCACCAAGTTCTATGTTTCATTTATTAGCACATATTTTTTATAAAAAATGTGAACCTGCAAAATTAATCAGTATGAGTAGTTCTTTTGACTGCAAAGTTTTCTTTTTTTCTGTAAAATTCACCTTTAACCACCTGGCCATGCAGGGCCACCACGTATAGTAAGTTCCATTATTTCTCAAGGAACGAAGTGCAAACTGGAGTATTTGATTTATGATAAAACGACACATAAAATAATTGTAACTTCAGATCAAAATGTTTTTTTATTAGCAGATATCGCAGCTGTAATTTTTGAGAATGTTGGAAAGTGAGGTGGCAAAACAAATCTAGTTACAAGTTTAGTTATTTTGTGTATATAACATAATTGTTAATAATAGACTAAGTGAAAAATATGGAGAAAGGATCGTTTACTCCTTTTGCCCTGTTTATGAGTTCCGACATATGGACTTTTAATTCTAAATACTGTACATGAACCAGGAAAATAAATAAATACAGCTTCAGGATCGTTTTGATTTCGCAAAGCTCTCGAAGTAAAAACTCGTATTACAAATACTGTAACTGAAATCGTTTATAAGTTATTCTATATTATGTTCGTCTAGTTTATGTAAAAAAAAAAATTCTGACTAAGTCTTAAGTTTGACGTTTAGGTTGGTACTGGTTATCGTGACGTTTTACTTATTAAAGGGCATGACTATATTATTCAACGAAGCTGTGAATGTAAACGTTATATCCTTTAAAAGTACCTAGTTCAATCCAAAGACACCCGGATTGAACTTGTAAACTTGGATTCAGTAAAAGTAAATAAAACATTTTGCTTGGAGATTTTCCATAATAGGCTATCCTTCAACAGAAGTCTTCTTGTTTCTATACAGTGTTATATGTGTAGATCTTTGTTTTCAAGTGTGATTGTATGCTTAAGAAAACATCAAAATAAAGAAGCCTCTCTTGTTTATGTAAATACGTCTCATTAATGGATCAAGTATCCGAAACGAATGTTTTTTGGTATTGAAATTTTCGTGAAACAACAAAAATGAACGAGTAGCTTATGTTACTTATGTGTGCTCCCTTTTCTTATGTTTTCATAATAAGTCTTATGTTTCAGTGTTTATTCTCTAAATCAATACTTAAGGTTGACCTCTGCCCAGAACTGTTGCCCAACAGAATTATCTCTTATCCTTGAAATATGTAGCTATAGTTATTAACGCAGAATCTTCTAGCAGGCTTGTACAGTATTGTAAAGAGAGTGCAGGAAGACTATTTAATGTATTTATGATATAATAACACAAGCACTGCAAAAAGTATATTTATGATTCTAAACATAAATTTTAGATTGTAAACAAAAAACGGTCGGGAATATCTGAATCGTTGTTATCTTTATATACCCTTGGTTAACTCCTATGTTATACTAATTCAAGCCATTTTACTCTTTGGATTCCAATGTTAATTTATGTCAAACGACAATGTTCATCAAAGCGTCACTTGAACGAAACTTTTGCTGAATCTTCCTTTTCATTTCAGTATATATGCATTGTGAATTTGTGTCAAATCAGGGAAAATATAAATTTTATGTTAATTCTTCCGAGGGCTTAGAATTTACCCATGTTTATGAGCTTTAATATCCTAACTTTTCAGAGTGCAAAAATTCACAGTTCGTTATTTGTTTTTATATTTTTTGTTCTAGATGTAAGAGTATGCAGAGTACGATAAACATACTTAAACATTCTGTATGGCAGTAGTACTATAATTGCAGACAAAAAAAAAATAAAGATTGGATAAATATATCCTACTTTCTGTTTAGTTATTTCCTGATGTAAGCTTAATTATTCCAGTTAATATTAATTACAATGGAGCGAAGTTGGCACAATGAACATTTAATGGCAGCGTATCTACGTACTCTCAATTCTTATTTTTATTTTCCAATATGCCCCATAGCATTCGGTACTCTAATCTTGCATGTAGTCCTTTAAATTTCAGATTTCTTACTATCCTTGAAACTATGTAGAAACGTACACTTGGGTACCATACATTTTAACTTAACGAAAATAGGGTCAGAGTGTAAACTTTTATAATTAAAATAATACTGTGTACTATATTTTTAAAAGCATGAACAAAATGTTAGGGCCCGGCATGGTCAGGTGATTAAGGCACTCAACTCATAATCTGAGAGTCACGGGTTCGAATCCTGGTCGCACCAAACATGCTCTCCCTTTCAGCCGTGGGGGCATTATATTGTGACGGTCAATCCCACTATTCGTTGGTAAAAGAGTAGCTCAAGAGTTGGCGGTGAGTGGTGATGACTAGCTGCCTTCCCTCTAGTCTTACTGCAAAATTAGGGACGGCTAACGCAGATAGCCCTCCAGTAGCTTTGCGCGAAATAAAAAAAACAACGAAGTCCAGTTTTTAGAAAGTATGTAACAAATTTTAAGTCGCCAACTCGTAACAGCAATTGAATCCAGTTTCATTAGTAAAGTTTTGATTAGAATAGTTTATGAAACTCAGTTTGTGCAAATTTAGAATTGTTACTAGCAAACAACGTATGTTGGCAAAATACTTCACGTAAAAACCAACAACGAAGATGCAATTAAAACGAACGTACAGTTTAATTCAGCATTTTTAAAGCCATGCTTAACTTACTGAGACACTTTTTTTCTATGGGTTATTATGTAGAGAAGAACATGAAGTATGTAAATTGTTCTTACTATCATGAACTCCGCTAGTTAAGAGAAACAAATCACTTCTATAAAATTAACGGCCTCGTATTTCCTGCGGTTCTACGTGGGCGAATATAAACCGTCCTGAACAATCAAAGGATATATTTTCGAATTTGGGCGAGGCAGTCCAATTAACCTAAACTTTTTTTTTTTTCACCCCCATCAAACTAAGAGTTACACAATGATAACCAGTACCTGTTCGCCCCCTGTCGCTAGAAGAAAATTATTAAACTAAAGCGTATTATATAACTACCCTTCGTTACCAAGAATATGATGGATGAATAATATTAAAAAGCAAGGCTTGGATAGATTATTATTATTGTTATTTGTAGTCAGTAACACAGCTTTTCATTTTAAAACACTTCTGAGTTTCATTGCATATTAACGTTTTTGAATAAAATTATGTTGCGCATATTTGTATGTTGGTACTGTTGTATCAAGAAAACGGTTAACCAGATTTGGATTCGTTATCCACCGACAAAACATGTTTCTTTACTTAACAACTCCACCCTCTCAAGAAAAATTCATCAGATAAATTATTGAAAAAGTTAAAAGCTCTATAAGAAAGAAACAGTTAAACCCAACATTTATTTACGTTTCCAATGTTTATAAATATTATATAATTATACAGTTATTCAGTTTCATTGCCAATTATTAAGATTACCAATTCAGAAGACAAACCGCAATGCAAAAGCAGTTAGTAACGCTCCACAATATATTTGAGAACAATAACTTCGCCATTACATCGTATACCGTATTTTTAGTATACATTTACACAAAAGGTTTGGTTTGGTTTTTTTGGAATTTCGCACAAAGCTACTCGAGGGCTATCTGTGCTAGCCGTCCCTAATTTAGCAGTGTAAGACTAGAGGGAAGGCAGCTAGCCATCACCACCCACCGCCAACTCTTGGGCTACTCTTTTACCAACGAATAGTGAGATTGACCGTAACATTATACACCCCCACGGCTGGGAGGGCGAGCATGTTTGGCGCGACTCGGGCGCAAACCCGCGACCCTCAGATTACGAAGCGCACGCCTTAACGCGCTAGGCCATGCCAGGCCCTACAAAGAAGGCCAATCGCTGTTTATATGAACGATTTATATATGTTAAAACAGAAGCATGTCAATGCAGATTCGACCCGTGGCGCTACACTCTAGACGGTTAACACAAATATATTTATTTAACTATAAATATATTTAGTTAACTGCAAATTCCTAACTACATAATTCCATGCTGCCAATGTAGACTTGTTGTTAAAAGAAAGTAAGTCGCAACTTTTTCGAGGAACGATATTCGTATAGTTAGATTGTTAAACTATTTGAGCCATAGGACAATATTTCAAAATTTTTCTGTGCTCTCTGACGAAGCAGAAAAACAGACAGAGCAAAGCGTATAGGATACCAACACATTTTAAAATCACACCTATATCAATCCGTAACAAGAGAACTTTTGAACGCAAAATTCTGTTGCAACGAAGCTGGACTTGTATCCTTGTACTCACAAGGTTCCGATATTACCAGCCTCCCAGTGGCGCAGCGGGATGTCTGCGGACTTATACTGCTAGAAACCGGGTTTCAATACTCGGGGTTAGAATACCATAGATGGCCCTTTGTGCAGCTTTGTGCTTAATAACAAACAACAAGTAACATAATCTGGAAAACAACTGTTATAACGAAAAAGATGGCCAAAGAAAATGAAGTTACATGTGTTTTACCTTTCAAATCGTATGTACTAAGGATGGAAGTGACTACATTATGTGATAAAAGTTTGTTCACCATAATATTATAACCGTGGTGTAACTGATCCCTCTGTAGCCCCAGTTAAATGTTTTTGTGTCTTTGATTTTCTTAACTGTGAGTTGAAAGCTCGTGTTTATGTACGATTAAAGGTCTGTGAAAAGTCGAAAATCGGTCCTGCTCGTCCTTTGTAGGAACTTATTACAATACAAAGAGCCATATTAGAAATAGTTCACTATCATGGCCACTAGATTCAACACAATAGACTGTGGAAGTTGTTCCAGTAGTAGCGCTGGATATGGTATGTTGTCCTTATAAAGCGTATTTAACCTCATTGTGCTGCACAAAGCAAACAAATGGCAACTGAAATTTATAATACTTTATCCATGATAAACCCTCTGTTAACAAATAATGTCAGACAGCTCATTTGTATTCAACTGTTAACAAATAATGTCAGACAGCTCATTTGTATTCAACTCAGACATCTAAAGTTCCACTTTGTGCTCTGAAATATAAATTATTGGTCATATAGGCTATAATAGTTAATGAAATTGGATAGAAGTGACTTATAATTCTTACTGTTCATGACAGTTGACTTCAAGCTGGAGTATGGAACAGTAAGTACAGACTGATTCTGATGTTATATATCTAAAATCATAATATTGATAAGGCTCTGAGGAATCCTCGACCACATCTGAATAAGAGTTGTTTTTAATGTCTTTAGACAGGATGTGACAAGTTGCTCAAGAACACCTCATACGTATTCAACGGCGTTGAGATCTATTGAGCGTCCAAGGCACTCCATTGAGCCAATCCCTTCTGCTTTAAGAATGTGTCGACCAATTTAACATGGTAGAGGTTGAACTTGTTATACATTAGGTTGAAATCAAAGTCTGTTACACTAATACACAATATCAAAAAGGACCGTGAGATGTAAGTCTTTTAACGTGTGGCACATATTAATGGTACCATTTTGCTAAACATAGAAAGTGAAATGTACATCAATGCTGATTTCTACCAACACCAATACTTTCATTACTATTATGACTCGTGTTATTGTATGAAAATACAGTTGGATCTGTTTCTAGCTATAATTCAAAGGAGTATATACCAATTATGTGGCTTCGGGTTGAAGTACGAATTAATTTCAAAAAAGAATATTTCTCCATATGTTGTTAATCCACTGAACATGTTATTTGTACCATTGTGAATAAGCTGCTGTATATATGTTGCTGTTAGAAGAATGCATCTGATAGGGTGTCTAAAGGCCGACGTTGTGAGATGTTCCTAATCGCCTACACATTAACTCAACGTCCAGTTGCAGCTGCGAACGTAAGATTTGAACCCGGAATAGGTATCCTACTAAGGCAATAAGCTAAAGTTGGTAGGTTAAGATTGTCTGCTTATGTTGTAGATGATCTACCCCGTCCAATTGTCTACGTAACTGTATCATTGTTTTGTTAGCGGCATTTTAAGACATTTGTAACTACGAGTGAAATGTCTGAATTGAGCCTGATCTGTGCAATGTTAGTGACGTTTTGTATTTGTACATAGTGAGGTCACCTACAGTTTGGGTACGAAAAGAATTCTCCACCTCAAGTTATTGTTGGTAAAAACCACTCAGCGGAAGATTTCAGTAAACATAACACTCAAAATATCTGTTAATTCTATCGGCAAATACTTTTCATTCAATCTCGCTAGAGTAATTTACGTGTTTACAATCATACAGTTGATGATGCAATGGTATAAATGGAACTGAGAGTGTTGTTGCATATTATTAAAAACGAAGTTTCAATGAGGTTGACGGTCTTGTAGGATGTAATGACTTCTGCATGCTGTTGTAGAGACATAGATTAATTTACTAATTACTAATTAAAGATGCATTAAAATACAAGATCCAGCTATTGCTAACTTTATGAATTCTGTATTTTTCTCAGAGCGGATTTTGAATTTAGCATCCTTGCGTGCGATTTTTAACTCTAAATACGTATTGGCTAACAAGTTCTGTCTACAAAAGGGTATTTCCAAGTAGTTATTACAAACCAAACTGCAGTAGCTTTTGCGCACGTAATGTGTTTCAATTGTGTGAACAAAATTCTTTTAATTTTCTTTCTTTCTTTACAAATCTGAACATTGTATGGTAGAAAACTAAATCAAAAATGAATTTGATTGATGTTACTTGTGTTTTTTTCTTTCATAGCGAGGAGTCTTGTTTCATTGAACTAACTGACCTCATATAGCCAACATTCTATAAGTATGTACTTACCGCGTTTCTTTTTAACAGTCAAGTTTCGTGTTAACCATGCCCCGTCAGTAAACACTAAGTTGCACGAGGGTATATATACAGTTATCGAAAAGGAAAACCTTGAACATTCCTAGCGTTGTTTATTAACTTCTTATTAGCCTGACAACAAAACACTGTTTTTGTGCAAACATTTACATGGCAAATGTTTAGTGAGTGGTTTTAGAATACCTTGAATATTTGTCTACCCTCGTGTTATACACGTATATTTTCCAGAATTACATTTTCTCTTAGGGACGGCAGGGAAGATTGAAAAATACAATTAGATACGCCTTAAATTCCAGACAGTTGTCTATTTCCGTTGGGTATTCTGAAATACACGCTATGTTAGTCCAAGCTTTAAATGTTTAAAAATTGAATCAGAATTATATAAAAAAAAAAATCTAATGAGTGCACGATCAAAATGAAAGACTGCCCAACAGCTGAGAGTAATATCGACACATATGCGAGGATGGGTTGAGTCTTTAAAAATGTCTGCATCTAGTTTGAGTTATGGTGAATAGACAAACAAATAGATGGGTACATTTTGTATTTAAATAAGTCTGAGAATCATTTGATGACCAAATGATGTGAAAAGGGGTTAGAGTCAGTATATGTTTAAAATTTGTCAAATCTATACAATAATTAATCTTCAACTAACGACTTTTGTTATACTGTTCACTAGTGGTTGATTAGTCGATATATTGATCAAGGTTTTTTAGTAAATTACACTTAATGTAAAGAACTGATAAAACAAAATTACTCATTTTTCATGTTAAATACCGAGATAACCCATATTAATGATTAGTGAAATTAACTGTAATTTTAATAATATTTTTGTTTACATTTTTATTTTATGGCTCGTGTGTTGTTAGTGACTCTATAACTAATGTAGTCATGGACCCACAAGCAATATGGGGCTTGCGTTGCTTAAAAAAAAAAGAGTAATTAAAAAACGGACTCTCATAAGTAGTTCCAGGGTTAAAAACATTTGTTCTTCTTCGGAGTTACTATGACTTCCACATTCCTTACAAACTTAATTGTCGTACAAATCTAATCTAAAATAACGTGCCGTATCCACACCGGTTCACTAAATTAATTTTGTGTTAAAAAGAATTTGCTTGTTTCTGTGTTTCTAAGCATAAATCTACACAGTGGTATATCTATATTGTGCCATTACGAGTATCCAAAACTCCGTTATTAGCGGTATAAGCAGACTTGCCACTGAGCCACTAGGGGTCATGTTATAATAGTCTTCGAAACTTTGAAATCTCTGCCAAGTAAAATATATCCTGAAGAAAATCTAATTTTATTTGTCCACTTGTACATTTTCACACATAACATTAAATTCATAAAATAAAAGTTTTCTTTGTTTGTAGTTAAGCACAAAGATACACAATGGGCTATCTGCGCTCTGCCCACCACGAGTATAGAAACCCGCTTTCTAGCAGTGCAAGTCCGCAGACATACCGCTGTGCCACTTGGAGGCTTTCTTGTTTGAAATAATATAAGTATCCATGGGAATATCTCTAATTTTCTAAATAAAATCTTGCCTAAGAGTTTGAGGATCATATTTAATGTCGAGTTGTGAAACAAGCGAGAATTGAAAGTTATCTATCGTGTATTCTAGCGTTGAGATCTGAGTTATTAGGACATCAGACTTATATAAAGTTTCTTAGTATACAGTTTGTGCAGATACACGTATATACACATCCACACATGTATCATACTTTCTAGCCTCCTAACTATGTATGGGTGTGCTGTCTTTCTTTGTAAGTGTTAGTTCAACACGAGATAAAGGTAATAATTTTAAAGTTTATTCAAGCACATGTACAATCAAGAATGAATTTCAGCTAGTACGACCGCAATACCCAGCAACTGGTTATAGAGATACCACTAAGACTGACATACATTTTTATAACAAATTATTCATACATATTATAGTAGTGTTTCTACTGTTGAACAAAACAGATTTCAAAGACGAGGGTGGGGGGGAGCTGTATGAATTTGCATACCAGCCTTCGTGGTATGCAGTATACTGGTATAAAGGTATTCAGAAATTCACCTCTGTATATAACTACTGTTATTTATGGTGAAAATTCTGTCCACTGTGTTATAGTTGAAATACAATGTTTGTGTATATTTGAGTCAAATTTACAATAGCTATTCACGTGGGAGTCACCAGACCACGAGACAACGTGTGTAGGCGACGACGTGTGTCGTGTACAATAGCTTGCATGTGCAAGAAACGTGGCTTTTATATAATTTGCAGGCGACGCGGGAACGTCATGTTAAACTCTCTTTTTAATCTTTGACCTGTACTTACAAGAAATGAGGTTTGCATACAGGTGAATATATGGTCTCTAAACATGACCCCGATTATTATGGATACAAAGTATAAACGAGTTTGTTTTTCCTTAAAAAATATATGTGTATGTATATATACACTTGGGTTTGGCCTATCTGCCGTTCGTCTGTCTGTTTGCTTTTTTTGAATAATAAATAAAGAACGCTTGTCAAATTGTATGCAAAGTAGCCCTGACCTATGTAACCAATTGGGTAATTTGTATTTAAGAACTCAAACAGAACGAACATGGGCGTGAAAGGGGAAGGTTTTAAGATACTTGAAGTTACACCAGTGTTCTCTAATTTAATGTATGAAAAAAGCGGTAGTTATGTTTATTCAATATTAAAAAAGCTGGGGTTTCTTTATATACTTCTAAAGAAACGAAACGCTTGAAATACACAAACTGAAGAACACAGAGCAATTTGTATACAAGATTTTAAAAGAGCTAGTAATAACACATCTTAGAACTTTCTGTACAAAAATAACACTGTGTGGAGAAACTCTGTTATAAAACCGGTTCTCGAGAAGGACAATAGACAACTAAAATAGATTTGAATATTTACTTAACTTTTAATTGTGGTTGATATAATGTACATTATACTACCAAAGGTATTAGGGCCCCATAATAAGAGGGAGTACTTTCATATTCGACATTAATCACAGCTTGGGCTCTGATGTTATTTATTATTAGGACATGCCTAATTACGACTCGTGGGATAGATTGCCGCTCGTTTTATAATACAGGATCAAGCGTTGTGAGATTTTGGGGTGTGCCCCTCCAGAAGTGTTTTAAAACATCCTAGAACGATTTAGTTTCACTTGGGCTGGGATTCTGCCAAAACAGATTCTGGATGCCATTTGTCCGAAATTATTGCAGGACACGAGTATGATTTGATGCTAGTTTAAGCTGAAAGAAGTGTTGTCCTTCCCATAGTATTCTGGTAGTCATATGGCAGAGTATCACTATTATGAATCTTGAGATGTGACCAGGTATTCTTGGTTTATTTGACCAAGACCAAACCATCTAATAGAAAAATACGCTATGTTTTCATGTACAGTGAAGTGATAAATTTTTTGCTGTTAGGGCTAGTACATTAAATTGTCATAAGCAATAGCATTATTTTTCTTTCTTTTTTTCTCCAACAATTTCCCACAAGGATTTGGGTACGAACAGGCAGACTGAACTGTCTTCAACTTGTGTTACCAACAACTGTTCTTCTCTCAAGATGTCTAATCTTCTTTCCTTGTTGAATCTTGGCTCCTACTGTTTGTAGGGGCTGCTGACTTTTATAAGGCATACTCTGCAGGGAACCATAGGGCTTATGTGTTAAGCACGCCCGTTATTTGCTACGAAAGTTGCTAACATAGATTATATATCAAGTTGTTTAACTTGTGCTGTATGCTGTGTATACGCTATCTTCAATTAAATAAACAGCCCGGCATGGTCAAGTGGTTAAGGCGCTCGAATCGTAATTTGAGAGTTTCGGGTTCTAATCCCCGTCGTACCAAACATGCTCGTCCTTTCAGCCGTGGGGACGTTATAATGTAACGGTCAATCCTACTATTCGTTGGTAAAAGAGTAGCCTAAGAGTTGGCGGTGAGCGGTGATGATTAGCTGTCTTCCCTTCAGTCTTACACTGCTAAATTAGGGACGACTAGCGCAGATAGCCCTTGAGTAGCTTTGCGCGAAATTCAAAAAACAAACAAACAATTAAATAAATCTCTGTAAAGTAATATTTAAACCCAGGAGCGTGCACAAAAGGTGGTCAGTAGGGGCATGTAACCCCTGAATGTTTTATATATGTGTGTGTGTGTGTGTGTTCACACCCTCACCAGTAAGTGTGAAATCTTACGAGGTCTGTTCAAAAAATACGCGGACTGTTTGAATTGCGCGGCTCCAGTTGGTTCCAGTGGAATCCACTTGGTGTCGCTAGGTTCGCACAGATCAGCTGATTACGACGCCATTTCCCGATTGCAGATATCTTCATTTGTATATTAGCTACGCGGTTTTAAGTGAAGTGCGATTTTTTCGTTTGGCGGATTTCAGAATGAATGACCTGAAGGAGCAACAACTTGCTGTGAAATTTTGTGTTAAACTTGGAAAATCTGCGACTGAAACTTTTGCTATGCTTAACACGGCTTACGGTGATGTTGCTATGAAGCGTACGGCATGTTTCAAGTGGCATGAACGTTTTAAGGATGGTCAACAGTCCATTGAAGATGATGAACGTCTGGACGTCCTTCCACGTCAACTGACGACCCACACGTCGACAAAATCAACACCCTGGTGCGGCAAATCGACGTCTGACTGTCAGGGAGCTTGCTGAAGAGTGTGAGATATCAGTTGGATCTTGTTACGAGATTTTGACCGAAAAATTGAAGATGCACCGCGTTGCTGCGAAATTTGTGCCTCAGAACTCGTGAGTTTTTGGCCAAACACTCGATCAGTGTTCTTCCCCCCCCCCCTACTGACCTGACCTTGCTCCTTGCAATTTTTTCTTGTTCCCCAAACTCAAAAGACCCTTGAAAGGAAGAAGATTTGAGACGATTCCCGAGATTAAGCCAAATGCGACGAAGGAGCTGGAGGACATTACAAAAGAAGCGTACCAGGACTGTTTCAACAAGTGGAAACACCGTTGGGATAAGTGTGTGCGTTGGGGAGGAGAGTACCTTGAAGGGGTCCCAGACCTGTAACTTCTAAATAAAGTACATTTTGTTTCATGACGTCAGTCCGCGTATTTTTTGAACAGCCCTCGTATATCCTGTATGCGGCCTTGTTTAAACTTTCTAAAATCCATTCATGTATATTGTTACGTATTATAATTTATTTCGGACGAGTCTCCGATTCATTATGTTACGTATTACAATTTCAAATACCCGGGAATATTAATTTTAATTTAGAAGTTAACTGAATTTTGATATGTATCAAACTTGTGATATTTATCAACAAGATTGATAAACCCAATATTCTTTCTTACTACAAATTTATTTTAATATACAAAAACATACAATTTATAATAACGGTTGTTATAAATAGTTAACACAAATAGTTTATTTCTATATATAAAAGTTTTTACAAATCCACAAACAGTATTCAGTCTTCTATCTGGTCTGCAACTGAATATTTTATCAACCGTCTAGGTCCACAAGGCATGATTTTGTTTATATTGACACACAACTGACCTTCACTTGTTTGTTGTTTGTTTTTTTAATTTCGCGCAAAGCAACATGAGTGCTGTCTCCTCTAGTTGTACCTAATTCAGCATTGTAATACTACAGAGAAGGCAGCTAATCATCATCTCTCACAGCCAACTGGTAGGCTACTCTTTTACCAACGAATAGTGGTATTGACCCTGACGTTATAACGCCCTCACGGCTCAAAGAGAAAGCGTGTTTGATGTGACGGGGATTCGAACTTGCGACCCTCAAATTACGAATCGAGCTCCTTAACCACCTGACCATGCCGGGGTCCCTTCACTTGCTGGGGATGCTAGCGGTTTACAAGCTTACTTTTTACCAAGGAAGATATCTATGTCCTCGTAGATATTATTAACTTTTGAAGTTTCTTTGAAACTGAACGATTCGTAATGTTAAAAATCTATAAACGTTCTTAGTCAAAAAATCTTTAGTTTTCCGATTGATAAGCGTTAATCACAATTACAGCTTCCGAAACTTATAGCATAGTGACTGTAGCTGGCCAATAACATTATCTTGGCGTGTTGGTTTATATTCGAGATACTCGAAGGCATAACATTGTTCGAAGGCACACTAGCGTTTTCATAAAACAAATTATTGTCGATTCTTGCTTTCGATAATCTTCTATAAATTTAGAGAACAGGTAGGAGTTGCACAATACAGATCCAACAATATATACGTCACGTACATAAAAATAAAATGTACATATTATATTAAACGTATAACAGTAAATCTATTAAAATATATACCAATTCAATTTACAGATGGGGAACTTTTGAGTTTTTCTGAAGACCAAAATGTTTGTAAATTTGCAAAATAATAAACAGTTAATGATAGCCCCTGTACACGTCTTTAACTGTTCACCTAAAATATTTTATCATTTTTCATCACCATGTGCATGAAGGGAGGAAACTTGTCGATTTGTCTGATTTTGTCGTTATGTTCGGTGCACAGTTTAGTAAAAATAATACTACGTTTGTTTTTTATTTATTCTGGCATGAGCATTGTCTGATGGCAGTTCGTGGAATATGTTATAGTGTTGCACCACACAAACACAGTTACTAGCATAAATTATATTTATGTGCATCAATCATCAAGTAACGTTGCTGCTCATATCAGAGCAAGTTGTCAGCTGCGTGCTCTATCGTGTATACAAGCACGTTTTGGAACATCTGTTCATTAGACCCCAGCTGTGGAAGGCATCTTCAAACTTAGGCTATTGATTGTTTTACTCGATTAAATACTTGCAAGGGTTCGTGAGACTGCGTATAAACACACGTGTAGCAAAAAGACGTTGATATACGTGTTTGTAAAACTTAAATAAACATTCCTTATATGTGCATCGTTCAATAAATTAAAAAATATATTACTCTCCAACAACATATTTATATGGGTTATCAGAGAGAACGGGAGCACTTTCCTGCTGGAAATTGTGTGTGTGTGTGTGTGTGTCTAAATGATGAAATGACGCTTAGAGATTGTTGAAAGTACGTGTAACTAAATAAAACCAAAAATCCAGAATACTGTGGTCTATGTACAACTGGAGATTTTCTTGTGTAGTGTTACTAAAACGTTACCGTCGTAACAGGCCTGCTAACTGTAAATATACTAGGATATACAATGAAAAGCACATGGGTCTTATGAAGTCAAGCGTCTAAATATAAAACAACAACAACAAAACATGTAAGTATACCATTATACACATTATGCAGTATATAAACACAAGAAGCACCCGCTAACGTACAAATAAGATCAAACCATCAGAAGTCACAGTAGGACAATAAAGTATTCTACACAGTATTAGGAATATAACGTTAAACAGATTTAATTTCTTTCTGTAAATTAATACTGAAATTAAGAGTATACGCGGATGCTCCAATCCAGAACAACTCGCTCCAAAACTTTCACTCGCTGTGTCCACGTTCTGAAAAGTAAGAATAGTTTTCAAATGAGGATGACTATCCAATACGTGACTTTGAAAATAAGTAACACACAATACCACTGAGCACAAAAAAATTTTTCGTCAGGAATGATAATTCTTGAGACGAATCGTCTGGAACCGAAAACTATAAATGACAATAATCTAGCATGGTCTCTTTTAATTTATCATCAGAATGAACAGGATGAAAAACCATAAACAAACTGTTTGTAAAGAACACTGTAAAACACTAATATTTCTGGAAGTTGAGTGTTTGAAAGCTATCAAGTTGTAAGGACAGTTATGAAGTTATTTACATTCCATGAAAATCTTTCTTGTTTCGAGAAGAAAATATGATTTTATTCTTGATGACAAGAAACCCACTTGAAATATAAAAATTTATCTCATAACGGCTGGTATGGATATTAACACTTTTATTGATAAGGAGAGAACCTTAACCTGAAGATGACCTAGAAAGGTCGAAACGTTGTTCTCTCCTTATCAATAAAAGTGTTAATACCCATACCAGCCGTTCTAAGATACATTATTATGATTTCAGTTGATGTGCAATATGAATAGTTTTCTTTTTATCAATTCAAGTTTAACTGACAGGCATAACGGTGAAGTTTGTTATTGTAGGTAATTAGTGATATGGAGTTTTTAATAATATTGTGTTTAATTGTATTGTTTAAATTGTACAGCATGAATTAGGTTGTAGAACCTACCTGTACAGTTCCCGACAGAATTCAAGGTAATTGTTCATCAAAGTGAGTTTAGAAAACGTGTAAGTTTAGTTAAGTACTGCAAACATTTTTTCTAAGTTTAGTCAAAGATGACTTAATAAGCACTTATTGCCTTCAGGGAAGGTCGTCTACATTTTAAGAATCGAGTGTAGCCTGATTGTTTGCATGTCTAAACCGTGAATCCAAGGTTTTATGGTACCTGACCTATCGGCTCTAAAACATCTTCACCACGTTAGCGGTGAAACTCCACTATTAGATCACACAAAAGTAGCCCAAGAGTTGGCGGTCGGTGCTGTCGGCTATCTACTGAGCGCAAATAACACTTTGCCCAAACTTCTGAAATAAACATTCGCTTTTTTTAAAGAATTATGGGTATTCGTACATAGCGTTGTTTTGATAAATTATAATTCGTGACCTCTTTATCCATGAAGTGATTAAACGTATTTTGTAAATCGGTGACTTTCATGTCTTCTTAAGTCAGTCAATATTACCCTCAACGTTTTCTAATCGATTTCTTGTTTACTGACGAGTCAACACAGTGTTTATTAAATTATTAGAAGGAAAACTTTGTGGTTTTTAAATCGTATGCATTTAATTTCCACCATTAATATTTTACGTATTGGGCAAATTTATGAAAACATTTATTATAATGTTCAAAACTATTCTGGAAAGACCGAGAAAATAAAAATCATCCTTAACTGTGGAATGTGGTATGATCGTACAAGAAACACTTGTTTTAACTTAAAGCTACACAAACACACACGCTGGACTATTTCAACTCTGTTCACTATAGAAAATCAAACCCCTAAGTTTAGCGATGTAAGTCCGTAAAGCTATTTGATATCTCCATAAGGGGAAAGGCTACAAGAAACGAGGAAAAATAGGTTGGATATGTTTTAGAAGAAGAAACTGTCGAGTAGTTTGGAAAGTCACCAATTGAATTTCAATCGTGGTTTGCTGTGTGAGAATATGGTATTTATTAAAAGATCTGTATGTAGCTGTCGTGTCATCGTGTTCGTCACGTCACACATTGAGTCTGACAAATGCCCTGACTTATAAATAATCCTGTAAGTAGCACTACAAAGACCGTCTTTAACTTTTAACGATAGCTATTCGTCTTCTGTCAGCTATCTATATAAAACATATTCAGGTATTTTTCTTTACACTTGGCACGAAGCTGAGATTGTGTAGCTTTAAGTATTTTGATGGTTTTGTGAACATAAAGAGTGAAGAGACCTCTTGTGTGTGAGTGTGTAACTATATATGTCTGACCGGAACTTGTCCTTGTGCACGATTCTTTCTGTCTTAATTTTATTACTATAAACATTATATGTCTACACGGTGGAACCGACATTCACGAATGGCATAGTTTTATCCAATAAATTTTTAACGTAAAGAAAGCTTCAAGGATGGAGAGCAGGTGTTCATAACGACGTTACTGCTTATACGTAATTGTAATTATCAGGAACACACGTTTGTATACGCTTGGTTGCAAGCGCATGCACGCCGTGCCCTCGTTTGGTTTTTAAAGGGCCAGACACTCATGCAGCTGGCCAAGGCTTTGTGGAAGCAGACAGTCTGGCTACTATGTAGGGTCACCTGCCGCCGTCAGTGATGGGAAGCGACATTAGAGCCAACGACTCAGCTGGTTAAGCCCATCGATTGCTCTCGTTTGTTCTAGCCTTCACGTTGCGTGCAGTATTATTGTATGCTTGGGTTGAAAGGTTAGGCCTGAATTCGCTTCTTTTCTTGCACGGGTGGGCTGGCTTAGCTGTTATTATATACAGTTCGGTTCACCCCTCCCTTCATCACATTTACACAGTATTCTAAAGGGACATTTTTGTGTACAAAAGTGAACACAAAATTAAAGTATTCATATTTAAAACCGCATGGTATGTCATGTTTGGATAACGTTTGTTTAGGAATGCTTAATTCATTAATGTGAAAATTAAACTGAACGTCAAGAGAATGCACTGTTATATGTTTATCATGTTGTAATTATTTCTCGTTAACATAGTTTTAATTTATTTTTTCATATACGCAGCAGTGTATCAACGTAGGATTGCTTTCCGTGTTTATAGTAAGAATATTGAGTTCCGTGGTCATGTAACAGAAAGCAGTGTATTGTTATACAGAATTAAACGCAAAACTATGCCAAATGCAAACAAAGAAATAACTTTTGACATGTCAATAATCGTTAAAACGGGTAAAAATTAAAAGTTATGCGATAAATATCGACAAGCAATTTTTATTTATCACATATTTTTAATTAATTTCTTCACACTAGGAACATCTGTTCAAGCCCATATATGGGGAGTTGATGAGTTACTAACGGGTGTGGGCAGGACTGAAGTGAAAGTAAGATAAGTTTTTCCACTTCAATGACTTATTTTACTTAATTAAGATCATTGTTACGTTCAATATTCCCCCACCCACTCGCTGTAACCCGTAAAAAAAGAAATTCACGAACCTTTCTTTACCTTTCACTTGAAGTGTGTGTGTGTGTGTGTATTGCCCCTGTGCCATTGTGTTCACTTACTTTGTAAGTAAGAATGTTACTCAACATTCATAGCTAACTTTGGCCTGCAAGTTAAAAGTAACAAAAGGGAATTCGTAATAGCCGAGGCACATATCATTCTTTTAATCAGGATTAGAATAAACTAATCTATGAAGCTTTAGGAATGATCAAATATATCAATCAAAAGGGTTTGAGATCCTGAGTTCAAAACTGTAATTAGATCTCAAAAGAAAACGGAGCTATAAGCTAAAACGTGTGTACTGAAAACAAAGCCATTCTCTGAGTAGCGATGCCGTAGATAAAAATATTAATCAGTTAATGTCAGTGACCAAAATTTACATTACAGCAACTTGAAATAAATTCTGGTGAGACCTGAATAGAGCTTAAATTTATTGGATTTTTCTCTCCTTTGTTTGTACATATAAAGAAAGTACATTGTCTGACATAGGTAGTAATTTATTTTTGGCTGCAGTACCAGTTTCTCATTAATTATTTGTAACGAAATTATCTCTATTTTGTTGCATTAAAAAAAAAGCCTAAAAAATACGGTACCACAGGTTCTCTCATTTTTAAATTTTCTAGTAAGCCTGATAATAGTAATGTATTTAAACTTCCAACGTATGTTTCTTATTTTAATACTTGCAGACTCACTTTAATGTAGTTGTATTTCAATTAAAAATTAAAGCTATATTGAAAAGTTTTGCCATCACAATCCCCAGCTTACCTGCGCATGCTTCGTAATCGAACTATGAGTCCGATAAGTTCAGCAAACGGAAGAGTGCGTATAATGTTATTGAATTCAACATTCCTGCGCAATTAAAGAAGAAGAAAAATAAAGAGTGATTACATTGAAATTCTCATAGTTAAAATGATTATATCTTATAAACTACCATTGACCTGTGCTGGGATGACTAATATCACCAGAATTACACTAAATACCTTTAATTGATTTTCTCTCAAAACTAACGTCGCTTTTTTCTCTTCCTTTCAACAATACAAGACAGGTATTGGAATATAATGAATATTGTTGCTTTGGCGCCGTCCACAACAGACGAGTCTTGCAGCAGATTTATTTAGGGATATGCAAATTAGGGTAAAAAAGATGAACAGAGTATTAAACAACTTGTGGAAGTTTCTGAAACACCTTTCAAATGCAAATTTATAGATAAAAATGTAATAATTCACGAATACGCTGAGTTTCTTCTTGAATACATAATATATAGTACTTATTAATTGTAACGAACATTATTAATCCATTATATATCATCAAACTCCGTGCTGTTGTCTAGTTTTGATGTAATTACATTTACTCCAAAGTGGTACCAACCTTTAAACGAATTTCTAACTGATCGCAGCAAAATTATTTTTGTTTCGGGTACTTGCTAAAACTTACACCATTAAGGGCTACCTACGGGTAACCTTCCCTAAATTTTGATTTGACACATTAAAGGAAAAGAAACTAGCCACCTTTAAGGCTTCTCTAATCGAATAGTGGGATTTATACCAGCACTTTTTTATAACGCGTCCACAACCTCAAACTACGAGTGTGATGTTGCTACAAAAGGATCAGATCCATACATTTCTACACCAAGATTAATAAAAATTACATATTAAGTTAAGTATGCATATATCACTTGTTCAAGTTCCATTGTTTATCATAATAAGCCACAGTTTACGTAATTAACTTTCCGTATAGTAGTTATTTATTACATCTCTTACTTGTTGAATACGAGTATAATAACCTGTCAGTTTAGTATGCATAAGAAATACTAATTGACCTAATATATACATATTAATTTAATTAAGTTGACAACATCCTTTTTTCTTGTAGTGATATAACTATTCTTAAAATTTAGCCTTATTAGTTTTTATAAAAACTTATAGCCTACAGTTATACTGGAAAATTTTAACATTTTGTCATATATAAAGTCTGGATCACGTTTGATGTTGTTAAGTACAATGCAACACAAAGAACTGTGTTCTGCCCATCACGGGTATCAAAACTCGGTTTCTAGCAGTCTAAGTCCGCAGATATGCCGCTGTGCCCCTGGAAGGCGTGAATTCTGGATGAGAAAAAAGAGAGACCTGTTAAATTGTTGTTGTTGTTTTTATTAACGATAAACTTATACCTACCCTTGAAGGCAGGGGTGCCTTGTTTATTATGCAGAGTAGGTAACTGTATATAGTTCAATGCTGTAATAGTAATAGTAGATGTACTACAAACAAAATTGATAAATTTAAAGCTACTAAATTTTCTTTTGTCAAATTTTAAGATCATTAAGGTATAAAACTTTCGAGCTTGGTTCCTTGATTCCTCGTGATAAATGTTTTAAAATAACTAGCAGCGTCCCCTATCTAAGCAGGAAGCTTAAACTAAAAAAAACCAACAACACGAGAAACATCGTGACATATCTTTAATTAACTTTCATCTTTTATTTTTTAAAAAATCCCATGCTGGGAAAGCGGTAAGTCTATGGACTTGCAACGCGAAATTATGGCGTTGGATTCCCTGCGGTGGACACAGCAGATAGAATAACGTGACTTTGCTCTAAAATAAAGTCACACACACAGCTTAGAAAAACGCTCCAGCTTTAAGTTATTGTTTATTGAATGATATAATTAAAAAAAAAAGAAAATTCGTAAGCATACGTCTCATGATATCATGTAACATATTCCGCGTTTGCTACACCCTCAAATCATCCCATAGTTCAGTATCATAGCAACAACGTTTTGACTAATCTGGAAATTAATTAATCCACAATTTCTGTAAGACTACTCGGTTTTTGTATTAAAGATATATAAGTAGTTAATGTTATTATCACCGGAAATGAGTAATCAGTATTAGTGCCAGTTGGATTTGCCAATAAAATGTATATAGTCAGTCGAATAGTCTGAGCAATGTTTTACAAACCACCGACGCTTTCTAAATTCTCCCAGTTCTTCTTACATGCATGATATAAGGCTTCGATAGTTTAATTTTAGTGGCTTAATTTCTCCCCTCAAGTCATTTGTAGCGGTCGAAAATCTATATCAGGGATACTCTCACATTTAACGTTACAGAAGTATCACATTACAGGTCTTGTACAGTGGTTTAGGGAAGAAAAAACAAACAAAAACAGACGAGTTGAGGTCCACGCAGGAAACGTCGTGCTGTTTACACAAATTTCTCCGCATACGAAGGCCTCGTACTCTTTGTGTACACTATATGTTGCACGTAGTACATGTCGTTTCTGAAATACTGTTTCTTAATTAATTAACGTGTTTTATTCATTTTTACTTTATATATGTTATAACACAAACTTAAATACCGTTGAGTGTCTGTTAAAGGCTTACACAACTCCTTGGTTCTAATTTTGAAAGTTTGTTAAAATATTTTTAAAAAATCAGAAATGCAATGGTTGGTTATACACAAGTACACCGGATATCTTCTGTATTTATCGTTAGAAATTCCACAAGATACATGTACTTATTTTGTTACATTCTGGATCAGATAAGTGTTTAATACGTAAACACGTCATAACTATGAAGGGCAATATAAAATAACTCGAAACGTTGTTGTGATGTCAAACATGACATCACTAGTCCTGCCTTCTGACGTCAGAAGGGCGATGGTGTACTGGCAGACCTGTTTGTAGATAAATAGGCATAAACACAAAATAACTTGCGGTTAGTACAATGAACGCCTAGATATTTTTTCACTGTATTATTTATTTGAAAAGTGGAGAATGTTTGTGCATATAGATTTATAGATTATACATTTTTCTTACAATTAGTAGTTAGTAATAAAGCAGTGTATACACGTTATATTGTGCCTGTGACGGTTTCCTGATGTGTTCACCACCTTATTTTTTATCTACGCACGGGTGAAATTATCAAAAAAAAACAAACGTAGTGGTACTCAGAGCTATTTAACTTATCTGTTTTTGTGAAAAAACAACAACAAAGGGAAATCTTAGTTAAACGTAAAACAAACAAACGACAAAGCAGTTCAAATGAGTTCTTTAAAAGAACATCCAGTAGGGCACAAATTTACCACTGAACTATCGTCAGCAGTCCCGTAGTGAGGGGGTGACAAGTCTTCGGACTTACACTGTTCGATTCCCCGATGTGGAGCCCGGCATGGCCAAGCGTGTTAAGGCGTGCGACTCGTAATTTGAGGGTCGCGGTTCGCATCCCGGTCGCGCCAAACATGCTCGCCCTCCCAGCCGTAGGGGCGTTATAATGTTACGGTCAATCCCACTATTCTTTGGTAAAAGAGTAGCCCAAGAGTTGGCGGTGGGTGGTGATGACTAGCTGCCTTTTAGCTGATTTTAGCGTTGTAAATCCGTGGACATACCGCTGTACTAGCGGGGGAAGGGGGACGAAGAAATACGATATTTCAGAATAAACTCACACTCACTGTTGGGCATGAAAGGTAGTTGTTTTTTGAATTTCGCACAAAGCTACTCGAGGGCTATCTGTGCTAGCCGTCCCTAATTTAGCAGTGTAAGACTAGAGGGAAGGCAGCTAGTCATCACCACCCACCGCCAACTCTTGGGCTACTCTTTTACCAACGAATAGTGGGATTGACAGAAAGTGTAATTTATAATCTAATTTTCTCCGGTAGAGTACTTTTGATTGTCAACCTAATTACGAGACTCTATTGACTTTTACAAAATAACACCCATATTCTTATTCAAAATAATTTTAAGGTATTCACTTGATGTTACACAAGGCCCAGCATGTCCAAGTGGTTGGGCGCTTGTAATCTGAGGGTCGCGGTTTCGAATTTCCGTCACATTAAACAAGCTCGCCCTTCCAGCCGTGGTAACGTTATAATGTTACGGTTAATCCCATTATTTCTTGGTAAAAGAGTAGCCCAAGAGGGAACGGTTGGTTGTGATGACTAGCTATCTTGTCTCTAGTCTTACTTACACTGATAAATTAGGGACGGTTAGCGCAGATAGCTCTCGTAATAAGAAAAAAAAAACACAAACATTCTACGCTAGCCATTCCTAATTTTGAACTAACAAACTAGTGCGAATGTAGCAAGTAGACTTCATCCACACCCAAGTCGAGACTACTCTAATCGAAAACATGGGATTTGGTAGTTACGATAACGCATCTAAGATCCTAAAGTGCGAACCACGACTTGGCGACAATAGAATACAAAGCATGTATCCATGTTTAATTATATTCGACAGACATTTTCAGTTTTTAATTAACTGTTTGTATGTTTTTTGAATTTCGCTCAAAGCTACACGAAGACTATCTGCTTTAGTCGTTCCTAATATAGCAATGTAAGATTAGTGGGAAGGCAGCTAGTCATCACCACCCACCGCCGACTATTGGGCTACTCTTTTTACCAACGAATAATGGGATTGATGGTCACATTATAACGCCCCCATGGCTGAAAGGGCGAGCATGTTTGGTGTGACGTGGATTCAACCTCGCGACCCTCATTTTATGAGTCGAACGCCTTAACCCACCTGGCCATGCCGGGCCTTAACGTCTTATACATAGTCTACGTTCTTATGATGAAACAATAGCATTTTTTGGTTTGAAATAGTTGCATATTTCCATATTTGCATACTGATTTGTTTCGCACAATGTGTTGACGTTTGATCTCGCAAATTAGAACCTCTCATACAAACATTCTGCGTACGGGCCTTAGGATGCTCTCGGAAATTGTATCTTTATATGTTTGAAGTTAAGCACAAGGCTACACAATTGGCTATCTGTGTTCTGTCAACCACACTTTCGAAACCCGATTCTTAGTGTTATAAGTCTGTAAACATGCCGCTGTGCCACTGCAGGGGCATCTCGATATAACGTTATTTGTTTACACAGTGGATCAAGAAATTCTTACATTAATACTGTTTTAAAACTTTAATAAGGTTCCATAAACAGAACAAAGCGCAGATGCACTTTAGTGATCAATCATTTAATTGCATGCACTGCTGACATTTTTCCGTTTTATTAATTAATAAATCACGATACGATAAATAAATTTGTTTTTATGACCTGTTATTCCCCATATAATAAAAACATTTTCTTTTTCCGGAAATACGTAGGTGGTTGCCTCAAGCATGTGAGTCTATTAGAATTGATCACAAGTTTGAGTGATACACGCGCTTGTTTTTTAACTTCCTCTTGATTTCAAGGACTGTTTGCAAGAATGTCACTGTAGTTACATAACTTATACACCCAGTTTAACAGAAACAATTTGTTTTTCATGATCGATTTATTATAAGAACTATATTTTCAAGTTTTGTGAATGTATATTTCGCAATTCGTGGTATTTATTACGAGTAGAGCTATTCAATCATTATAGCGTTTTCCCGCTACAAGTTTAGTATGTTATAAATATCAATAAACCTACCGCAATTAATTAACTGCTTGCTAGTTATAAATCATTCAAAAGGAAATCTTAGCAAAATAATTACTTGCTTATTTTTAGCAAAAATTTTCTGGAATATCAGATTTGAGAATTAACTTATAAATTTTTATTTTTTTAACTGTATATTTTTGTTTTAATCATGCTTAGAAACTATTGCTCGCGCCATCTGTTAGTAATAATATAAATGTTATTCAGATATAAAACTAAGCTAACTTTATCTGCCCAGAACCTTTTAATTACTACTACTAGCTATCAGTATTTATTAAAATATTTATGTAGGCAATATTTTAATTTCTGATGTTTTAATTAGCCATTTTTATTGTTGATAATCGATATTTACATGTAATTATAGTAGCAAAAGTAAAGTATTATTGTAATATTGTTATAGGTATTAAAATTACCCCAAGTTTCTCAACAACAGGTCTGAAGGCTTACGTCGCTAAAAAACTGGGTTTCCAGTTCCATACCTTTGGAGAGCACACAACAAATTATCAGTTGTGTAGCTTTGTACATAACAAAACAAAAATACATTAAATCTTATGCAGTTTCTATTTTATAGAAACGAAACTTTTGTTTTGTATTTTGTACACACACTCATTATATATATATATATTATTTTGTTTTATTGGTATTTTATTTATTCAAAGTTCTATTAATTTTCCATGGATATAGCGATAATGAAGTGTCTAATAAAATTTCAGAAGTTACCATAAATTTTTTTTCTTTAGTGAAAATAGTTCTGGCAATTAGAAATAATTTTCTAAAAATACAACTTGGCAATTAATTTTTCAGTATGATAATGAAATCTTGGTATTTTATCAGAACAATACTAATTCATTAACTTAAACTAGTTATCATGCAATATTCCAGAAATTATGAGCAAATAACTATTCCTCAGAGTCTTGTAATATTTTTTGTGTTATTTCTAAAAACTGAGTATGCAGTAGTTTTATGCATGTATATATAAAGTTATATATATGTGTGTGTGTGTGTGTATGTACGTATGTAATCTGAATTGGCTGCGTACCTCTATGCTAAGATATGACCAAATTATTCCACTACACTTTCGAAGTATTCAAGTACAATCTTTCAGCCTTTATAATTTTGATCATAAGGTACAAAGATATCATCATTAGTATTATTTGACCGAGATGTTAATAATAAAACTAGACAACTTAGCAATATTAATAGTATTACAATGGCTGATGCTATAGCATAATCTTTCAAAACTTTTTTTTTAATCTATCATATAATTTGTGATGTTTATAGAAGTGGTCAGCTTTATCATCATTAGTATTATTTGACCGAGATGTTCATAATAAAACTAGACAACTTAGCAATATTAATAGTATTACAATGGCTTATGCTATAGCATAATCTTTCAAAACTTTTTTTTTTAATTTATCATATAATTTGTGATGGTTATAGAAGTGGTCAGCTTTCTCTGGTCCTCACTCAATATAGAAAGATAAATACTATCATGGTATGAAAAATTTTAAGGAAACAAAGAAAATGAAGAAAACTGGGCAACTCAAGATTGTCAGGATAAATGGACCTTTTTTCTTTCTGTATCAAGATAGAGTGAGCAGAGTGTAGCTATGTTATTCCAGGTGTAAAATTGAACTACAGGAGGTATAGAAAAGTAAAATAATTTTAAGCAATGGATTGAACGAGTTTTTCACATTTCTTTCATAGTTTCATGTTGAAATTAGCACAGTGTTTGACATTATGTTAAAAATTCATATAAATACAAAAACAGCAGGATCTCTAATAAATCAAATTATCACAATGTGAAAATATATCAAAAAGCATGGAAAAAATGTCAGTGAAAAGCTAAATGAATAAGCTAAAAGTAGTTACTTTTTATGTATCATAACAAACTATTCACAAATGTATTGACATTTGTCAGAATTAACAGAAGTTGCCAGGAACTAAACTGTAAATTTAATCATTTTTTATCTTTTTGTATGACAAGTATTTTTTTCTTTGTTGACAGTGGAGTGTCAGTTATAACTGATAGTTGTAAAAGTTGCAATTTACAAAGGTTATAAAACTACTGATGAATATTTGAGGACTTAATATCAGAAATGGATATTATGATCAGTTTCTAATTGTTTAAGGAAGTTGTGTGTCATGAAGGTCATCTTCGACAAATCACAAGGTTTCTTGTTTGATAATTCATGAAAAAATAAGATAAAGTATATATTTATCAAGTTCTTTTCAAAACTATTAAAAACGTTTTTAGGTGTTCAAATGTGTAAAGAAGAATGATGTTTATAAAATTTTAATAAGCTTCAGTTAACAGTTAATATTTTGTATTGACCAGATTTTTCTGGTCTGTGTTTCAAAGCTTTATGGGTCTATTCTATAAACCTTAGCCCCCCACTAGTACAGTGGTAAGTCTACAGATTTATAATGCTAAAATCAAGGGTTCTGTTCCTCTCGGTGGTCTCAGCAGATAGCCCAATGTGGCTTTGCTATAAGAACACACACACACACACACATACTATGAGCCTTAATTTTTGTGTGTGTAGGTTTATGTATTATGCAATGTGAACTGAGCTAGAGAGTAGACGTACGTGATACCATGATGTGTTATTTAGTTTCTTCATATCTAATATTTTTGTGTCATTCAGAATACTCATAATTTTGGTTTATAAAAAATGTCGTTGAAGTTGAGGGGTATTTGTCTAGGTTGAAGACTGTGGATTAAACATTTATCTATTAAGACCATTCCAACCAAACCTGTATGATAAATTCTTGCATTGAAAATATTAAATGTAAGTATTATGTATTTTTACAAAGACAAAGTTAATTATAAAAGTTTCATTAAAATTACTTCATCTAGCTTTCTAATCATCACTCACTACAGACAAAGAATCTGATGTTTTCAGATCTCTTATCTGTTTCTAAACTTGTTAGGAAAATAAAAATTCTGCTTTTAGATAGATAAATATCATTACTAAATGGCACCGTGAGATTAAAATGGCATTTCAGATATGAAAGAATATCAAAATGCAGTAAAAACATCTAACATATATTTTAATGCCTAAATTTGTCTTCTTTTAAAGAAAATATAATAGGTTACTTAAAACTGTAGAATACTTATTCACTTATTCTCTTTTTTTGTAATTAATTGGTCACCATATTAATGCAACTGAGGATATCATGTGTTGATTTTCATTGTGCAACATACACATTTAGCTTTTGTTTCTATTTTACTAGTTACCTTGTAGTGGTTTTATAGATCAATTATTGTAATTAAACTGCAAAGAAAAAAGTATTTGAAGAAATACATGGTTTATTTTGAAAGCCCTGAAATCATCTGTTGTTATAGTATTTTCTCTAATTTACTATTATATACTGAGTATTGAAAAAGTTGAAAAAGACAGATTAAACATTTATGAAAAAAACAAACTTTTGAGAGTATGGTAAAGCTGTAGTATTTTGTTAATTTTATTATTTTTGTAGCATTTTTAATTTTAAAACAAAGAAAAATGTCCATAATGTATATTATAAATTTCTAAAATTTCTCTTGACAGTATCAAGTACAGAGTAAAATTGTACATTAGTTTAGACAGCTGACTGATAATACGTTAGAATGCAGACATTCAGCATTATATTCTAAACTGATAATGTTTAATTTACAAACAAACCATGGTCTTGTTTCTATCTGAAGTACAGATTAATCATCAAAGGTTATGCACCAGCAACTCTCTTGTATAAAAGGTTGTTTTGAAATTGTCTATTTGAGTGGATAAGAACTAACTAGAAAGTTACAACCACATTATCATGTTTTTCTTTTAGAGTTAACAGATTGTGGTTAATTTAGGATATCTTCGATATGTGTTCCAAAATAGTGTATACTCTTTTACTACACACAGAACTGTGATTTGTGCTGATACAAACAATAATTATGTAGAGGTGTGTTCCAATAGCATAATAAAAAAGTTTCCTTTTTTCTTATACATGTTTCTGATAATTTTTAGCAAAATGGAGGAAACGTTTGATTGACTTTATAATGATAAAATACTCCCAGATAAATTCAAAAAATATATTTACCACATGAGTTCTGATCATATGAATATTACATACTTTGTTGAAAATGAATAGGTTTGTTACATGATTTTTGTTCACATGAAGATCACATATTTTGTTGAAAATGAGTAATTCTGCTTCATGAATTCTGATCACGTGTATAATATTCAGGGTTGTAAAGCTTGTGATATACTCTGGACTGGCATATATAAACAATGCTGTTAGAAATCAGATGAAGTATTAGGTCATCCCTTATGTAATGTCTGATTTTAGGTTCAGAAAAAGAGAAAGAAGTTCAGATGCTTTTAATGTTATTTAATCAATAACGTACGTTCCATTATTATTAATTACTTCCTGTCAACAATTCACAAGTTTCTGAATGCCACTTCTATAAAATTCTTGGGGTTTGGAGGAAAAGAATGTAGAGAGGGTAGCTTTGACATCTTTATGTGTTACAAGCTCTTTTCCATCAAGATAGCTCTGCAAGCTTCAGAATAGATGATAATTAGATGGGGCAAGGTTTGGAGAATAAGGAGGATGTGGAAGTTTTTCCCAGTCTGTCTCTTCAATCTTTGCAGATGTGATCCTTGCTGTATTGGGTCGTGCATTATCCTGGTGTAACATAAAACCTTTATGATTGATAAAAGCAGACCTCTTTTTTTTTTCAGTACAACATTCAAGTGCTCTAACTGTTGATAATAGAAGCCTGGTGTAATCATTACATTGATGGCAGCAACTTAAAGTGGATCACACCAACAATATCCCACCTAATGCTTAAGAAGACTATCATAGGATGGAGGTCCATTTTGGGCTGTGCTTTAGCCAGTTTACCTGCACTGAGCCATTGTCTCCAGCACTTAACATTTTTATAATATATCTATTTTTCATCTCCAGTCACTAACCTGTCAAAAAAAGGTGAGATACGTTCATGAGAGTGCAGAGAAGTGCAAATGTCCACTCTTGTTCTAAGGTTGGCTTTTGTCAAATCATGAGTGACTCATTATCCAAACTTTCACATCTTTACAAGCTGTTTCAGATGACTGTGAACTGTTGAATAGGTTGAATTAAGCTTCTGTGCTAGTTCTTCAACTGTTACAATACAATCTTCATCAAGTGCAGCCAGCAGTAAGTCATCATTAAACTCAACAGGACGACCTGTACGTAGCATATCATGTAATCTGTAGTCACCTGATCTGAACTACTGAAACCTTCCTTGACATTTTCTTTCATTCAGAGATTCTGCACCATAAACACCTTGAATGTTTCATGTAGTTTCTGCTGCACCATTGCCTTTTTTAAGTCATAAAGCATTATATGCCTAATGTGCTCCTCAGACACATCCATTTTCATAACGGTTTATTTGATTAATGATCTAAAAAAGTGGAGTTGGGTTAGTTTATTTTATTTGTCTGAACATTTTTATACACATCCTACTACATATTTTAGTCATTAAAGCCTTCAACAAAGACAGAAATGATGATGCACTTTCTGTATTAAATTTTTTAACATTACTTATCGGATGACCTGATACTTGGATTTGTTTTAAAATATCCAATTTCAAGTGTATTTGTTATATGAAAAAAACCTTAGTTAAATTTATGTTGTAGGATACAAGTACGTTCAGTATTTTACTATAATATCTTGATTATACGTGTAATCTGAAATATTCTTTAAAATTAATACTCATGTTTAATCTAAAACACACACAGATGGCAACATTTTCAGAGAGCTGGTTAATAATGATTCCTGTGAATGCTTCATTATACATCTATTACTGAAAGAAAATACATTTAATGAACTATTTTTAGTATTTTTTTTCTTCTTCCTTATATGTCTGATAATTCATATACACGCAAGTTTTTAATAATTCCAGTAAATGTAGAATATGAATGAATTTATTACTAAAACATTAAGAATACTCAAGAATGAATTATTGTTATATTCCAATACTATTTAAATTTTATAACAATTTTTAAAATTAGATGTAATTATTTGCAATGGTAAAAAAGGATTTTTCCTGTTTTTAGAAAATCTGGAATATTTAACAGTTTAATCCCCATGTTTAATCTGGAAATATTTAATATGATATACTGACTTTAGTTATTGAGAAAAAATATTAGTGTCAAAATGGGTGTATCAATGATTTTTATATGTATGTCTTTGTATTAAAATTAAAATATAACTGTATAATGACTTGTTGCACTTTTTACTTTTCATATCATTGTATTTTCTTTTTTAAACTTCTATTTCTGTGATACAACATATGATGTAGCTAAAATGCAAATGAAGTTAAAAATTCAATTCTTATACTGACACTGCATATTATATTTTCCTACTTTTTCTTCTTAATTAATTTCAGTAACTCTTCCATGGTAGCTTATTTTCACCAAGTTACATTGAACACCTATACTGCATCAAAAAAATTAATACCTTTGGAATAAGAAGTTTTATGAAATTATCAGTGTATTTTTCATCATATCCTTCAAGTTTTCTAACTAATTAAGATGTGTTATTGTAGCTTTTTAACCCCATGTAAACTGCTATTACTGAAATCTCTTTGTGTGTACAAGAAAGAGCTCATCAGGGTGATTAGGATACACCATGCAATTTGTCAGTAATATACAAACAAACAAATCGTATAGAGTACATGTGTCTTGCTTACATCAATAAGCCATGGGTACTTTTAAGGTAATACACATGAAATTGATAACAGTCTTAATACATCATTTTAAAAACTGACCCAACCTGCACTGGATCAGATACAAATGCAGTGATCAAACTTTTGACAATGAAATGCTTCCTTATTTATATTGTACTAACAATTTAATTATTATTTTTCATAAATATATTGTGTTGTTTCCTATTTCAGAAGAATCAAGACACTGAGTTATTTTTAACTTCTTCACAAATTAATAAAAACAAAAGAATCTGCTCTTAATTAATTTTAAATTTTAAATTGACCCAAAAATGCAGTAATTGATTAATCTCTTCATGATGTTGTTGTATCCAGGTAAAACTGGATTAACTATAGAGTTACATTGGATAGGTCTGCTTGGTAACTACAGATATGATCAGTGTATTAATTATAGAATAATATTAAAGCTCTTAGTGACTGGATAAATGAAATAAAGAGCCTAGACACAAAGTGAACTATGTTTCACTTACAAATTTTAATTTGTAATGAAACAAACACAGCAGGTGTTTTTAAATATATCAAACCATTGCTTTCACTGATTCTTCCTTCAGAACATCCTGACAAGACCTTGTATCAGATTGTTTGAATAAAGGCTAAGACTTTTTTCAGGCTAGCATGTTTGAGTGAAAATGAAGTTCAAGCTTTTCTATGAATTCAAGGTTAATTACTGTGCAAAAAATCTTTTAGTTATCAATAGCAACATGCATTACACATGTGATTGATCATAATTATTACTATATAGAAGTATTATCATACTACACTTCGTTTAGATTAACGTTTGTATAGAACTATAACTGAAGTAGATGTTGCATAGAATAACATTTGTGTAGAACTAGGATTGAAGTAGACACTGAGTAGGGTAATGTTTGTATAAAACTTGTGTTATAGTAGACCTTGAATACAATAATATCTGTACAGAACTAGTGCTGTAGTAGATTTAGATTTATAGAAATTTTATAATAGAAAAATAGAAAATTGATAGAAATAATGTAGAAGTGGAATTTGTTTAGAGTAATATTTGTATGGAAGTAATGTTGTAGTACACTTGTATAAAGAAACTTTTGTACAGAACATACATACATAGCTTGTGCTTTAATATCCAGATAAACATGTATTGTTATATATATAAAACACAAAATCTGTTAAGTTGATATTAATAACATTGTGTACATATACATAACACTGCACAAGAAAAATGTTCTTCAGCACTGACTGATGTCATAATAGGATGGACCCTAAAGAGTTGAAGTTTTGGCTTATTGGTTCAACATTTAAGCAGCAAGACAACAAGATAAGGGAATTAATGATGTTCTAAACAACCTGCATGTGGATGCCCCTTCTAGCAGGAGATTCCTTCTCTTTAGCTATTCATCATTAGTAATTGACCTCATAATTACTGGAACCCTAGTGTACACTACTTTTCAGTCAAAATATTATTTTTCACGGCAACTTAAAAACTTGGAAACTTTGGTTAAAGATTAACAGTCATGACTTAAAGAATTCAATTTTATGTTTTAAATGATTGTATCAAATATGCAGGGTCAATGATTTCAAAGTTTTCAAAAGGTTATCTGTGTGTGTATGTTGAAATGGGATCATAACCATCTATTTATGACCATTACTCCCTTCCAAAAATTATCTTTAGTGGCTGAGTAACATGGTTTGGTTTGTTTTGAATTTTGTGCAAAGCTACACAAGGGCTATCTGCACTAGCCATCCCTTAGCAGTGTAAGACTAGAGGGAAGGCAGCTGGTCATCACCACCCACTGCCAACTCTTGGGCTGCTCTTTTACCAACGAATAGTGGAATTGACTGTCACATTACAACAACCTTACGGCTGAAAGGGCGAGCATGTTTGGTGTGACGAGGATTCGAACCCACTACACTCAGATTACAAGTTGAGTGTCTTAACCACCTGGCCATGCTGGGCCTGAGTAACATGTGAGTCACTTTGGCTAAGCAATATTTTTACAAGGTTTATATTTGGTCATTTTATAATTTCTGTAGAAAACAGTGTTGAATTCAAACATTTCCACCAGGGGAAGAGGGAATTTGAAACTGGAGGAATAAACTAAACTCAATATTCGACAAAATGGAAACTACTGTACTTTAATTATGTGTTTGTAGTTAAGTATAAAGCTACACAATGGTCTCCTTGTGCTCTGCCCATCACAGGTTTCGAAATCCACTCTTTAGTGTTGCAATTCTGCAGACATTCCTTTATGCCACTGAAGAGTTCACTTTAACTGAAATATGTGACTTAACAAATTTACAATGATATATTCTATTATTGTTGGTTATGATAGGTAAATGTACCTATTTACGAATTTGCTATGAATAAAATTACCTAAAATTTGTTCAGACGGATTAGTGTAGCTATTTTTAGAAAAATGAACGCATATTGTTTGTTTTTGTTTTCATTCATATAAGTCTATAATCTTTGAAAACAAGGTGTTTGAAAATATATTAGGTCTTTCGATTTTAATTTTCATGCAGCTTTGAAGTGTGTCTTGCTCCATCTGGTTTCTCAGCTTATTTAGGATAAGGTTCATACCATTAAAATAACACTCAACTACAGCCATTGAAACTGGTATCACCATCATGCATTCAGTTAGTTTTGTGTTGGAAACAGTGTTTGCTTTCAACAATGCACGACATTTTTATTTCCTTGCTCATTTGCAACGTATTTGAAGGAGCTCATATCAGTCTACATGGCATCTGCATCCAGTCTATCAAACTGCACACTGACTGGATAATTTGGAAGGAAGCACATATGTTGAGGAAGGAGACTGTTTGATTATTGAACCGTTGCTTCGTTTGCTCGATCATAGAGTTAATGAATATTTTAATGGTTTTGAAGGATTTTTCTGGCTGGTTTTCAACAATAGTCAGCATACCAGAAGTCTTTGTTTTGAGATCCACGACAATGATAGCAATATTTTTATTTACTTAAATGGACTTAATGAGTCCCTGTATTTCTCAAATGTGCTATCATAAATGCCACAAGCCGAGGAACTGACGATAAGTTTAAGTTTCCTTTCCACAAAAATTTGCTGAGATAAGCTACTGCACTTATAGCCTCATCCAAAACTGCTGGATAACAAAAAAACAAACAAACTAGGTTTTTTTATTCCCAGCAAAATACCTCATTTTAATGATGCTAAATATGTACCATCTTTGTGGAAGTGCTCAAAGAGCATCATAATCGAGGAAACATTACAATGACATGAACAGATCTGTAAGTACTGATCCAGCACATTTCAAAAGATTTTGGAATTTTTAGTTCAGGTTCTTCCAATGGCCCCTGAACTCCATGCAACATGCATTCCCATTTTGATGATTTGTAGAATAGTTAATGCATGCATTTAGTGACATGAAGAACCCTCTTCACAGACATGATTTTATTTCTAGCTTTGGTTAAGGCTGAAGATAAAAGACGAGACCCACAATGTACATAAGGAATTTTCCTTCCTGCTTTCTCTGAGAGTTGCTTACCATGCCACTTATTTCTCCTGAAAAATTGGTGACACCATCAAAAGTGCAAGACAATATTTTTTATTTTCTTGTAATCCAAGTTTTTTTTCACCAGGCCCAGCATGGCCAGGTGGTTAAGGCACTCAACTCGAAATTTAAGGGTTGCAAGTTCGAAACCCTGTCACACCAAACATGCTCGCCCTTTCAGCCATTGGGGCATTATAATGTGACGGTCAATCCCATTATTCCTTGGTAAAAGAGTAGCCCAAGAGTTGGCAGTGGGTGGTGATGACTAGCTGACTTCCCTCTTGACTTACACTGCTAAAGTAAGGATGGCTAGTACTGATAGCCCTTGAGTAGCTTTGTGCAAAATTAAAAAGAAACAAACAAACTCTTTCCATTTCTTCTGATATTTAACCAAAAATTGCTGAATATGGTGAGAAAATTGCAGCAGTGGGGTCAATGAACCAGCATCAATAATTCCAAGACCCTGCTGCTTAATTTCATCCAGAGACTGAGCACCAATACCACTGGCCTGGCATGGCCAGGTAAATAGAGCTTTTGACTCATTATCCGAGGGTCACAGGTTTGAATCCCCGTCACACCAACTATGTTCGCCCTTTCAAATGTGGAGGAGTTATAATGTGACTGTCAATCCCCCTATTCATTGGTAAAAGAGTAGCACAAGAGCTGGCAGTGGGTGGTGAGGACTAGCTGCCTTCCCTCTACTCTTACACTGCTAAATTAGGTACAGCTAGCACAAATAGTCCTCATGCAACTTTGTGTAAAATTCAAAAGCAAACAAACCAACATCACTGCTTGCTACCTGTGGTCTAGTTTTATTTGTAATAAACTGTAGAATTAATTTCTGTAACATACTTCACCACAAGAAAGTTCAAATCCCAAAGTTTAATCACATTATTAAATAATGTACAAACTACAATACAGATGGTTTCCATACAAGCATATAAAGCAGGAAACGCTTCTCTAGACACATCCACACCTCTAACAGTGTCAATACGGTTTAAGTCTATGCTTATCTTATACAAAATAATCCTGGATTCTTTGGTAAAAGCCCCTACTTTTCTCAATACACATTGGCTAGCTGTCAAGATCAACACACCTTTGTACGAGAAGTCATTTGAATTTTGTGTTATACCATATGTATAACTACTGGGTCCAGGTGTTTGATGAAATAATGGTAAATCCTGACTCATGCACCATAATTTTCATATGGTTGATAACGTTTGTTTGTAAAAACGAAAAATGATGAAAAATGACCAAATAGCTAAGATATTTTGGGGGATTTTTTGTACAGAAGGAGAAGTTTCCCTTTGTACAACCATGAATTCAACACTGGTAGAAAATGTATCCCTGGTGCCTATGAGCTACTCATTCAACACTCCTCATTTGGTCTGTACTAGACTAATGCTACCTTCTCTTGCCATTCTCGTTGCTATGGCTGGTATGCATGCTTACTGTAGAACAGGATCATACATACAGTACTAACCTTTACATTTGAAAGTTAGGGTTAACTAAATTCTCATTGCCTTTTGTTATGGACCTTTATCAGTACTAGCTATAAAGTTTCACAACATGAATATTACTTTCCATCCCCCTATAGTACATCTACAGCTTGTATTTTTCATCATCCTATATTGCTTGTTTTACTTAACTAATGTTTAAAAATACTTAAAAAACATTTGCGTTTATAATTAATTCAGTCTTCATGGCTGAAAATATTATATCACAACAACTGACTACACCAGATTCATAATCATAATATTTAATTGACTGCCTGTGAACTTTGTATATTTCTTATAATTTTTATGACTCTCTTTGATACATTTTAAGATATCCAAAATCACTCATTTTGGAAAAATACAAGCTAAACTGTGTTTTCTCTCAAATGTAAGTTGAGTCTGTCTGTTACTCTTGTCTCCTGGTGAAACAGTGGGAAGTCTACAAATTTACAATGCTAAAAGCAGGGGGTCATTTTCCCTCAGTAGACACAGTAGATAGCCCAATGTGGATTTGCTATGAAGAAAAAAAGCACACACACACACTATTACTCTTTTATTTCCATAAAACTTCACTCCCTGGAAAATATTTCTGTGTTAAAATTGAAACACACTGTTATGAGTATCAATGAAAACAACAGTTACACAATATTTTCCAATTATACATATATATATATAATGTATAGCCTTATACATTTATCTCCTTTACAGCTCATCACATGCATACATTGCTTTTGACAGACTGACTAGCTCCCATTCAGATTACTTCATAACTGTCTCATATTACCAAAAATGCTGCCAACTTCAGGTTTTACATCTTTTGACACCAGCAATTTTAGCTTTACTGTAATTAAGTGAAAATCATACAGTGTAGTGCATACAATAAGTGGTGAACATCACTTGATAGCTAGGAAAGCAAAGAATATCACTATATATCAATAATCAGGTGCTTGACCATCCTAGCTGATATATTGTTGTTCAATTCCAGCCATATCAATTAGCCTGTTTGCATATAACCAATTACACAGTTTAAGATAAAAAACTCTGGCTACATTTCAACAACGTTTTTACTTTAAAATATCTAAGAAATGATATTTTATAACTTTGCAAAATTTATTTAGTATAATGTGCAAATAAAAAACATTTACACATAGACTTTTGTGTACCATTTGTGAACAAAGCCTTTCACAATTTTAGAATGTTTTTGCCCATCCTAAAATATTGGTTTATATTTACCCAGATCCTGGCATTTTTTGAAAATATACTTATTCAAGGTTTTGTTTCTCATGTGATGTTAACTTTAAAAATAATGTAAAAGAAAGCTGTATTACGAGGATTTGACAACATCATAGCAATTGTTGTGTGGTTTACCCTTCAACCAAGATAAAATCAGTGGCTAAATATAATTGGAAAGAAAGCATTCTTGTCTATCAACATCATTGTGAAATAAATAACTTTTATGGGAAACAGTAATGTATCATTTCTGAAAAGGTGAATAATGAAAGTTCTCATAATGGAAAACAAATTTTTCTTTTAATGCAAAGTTTATAACTTAGGAACAAGCCAAAACCCACTTGTTTTTATAGTTTTTGTTTGTGATAATATTTTTGTGTTATCTATGTTTTAAAACTACAGGAATATTCTTAGATAATAAGACATAAGGGTTATTGAGTATGGTAAGTTGGGAAAATATTTTTTGTGTGTATTAGTAAATTTATTATTACTCAAATAACATACAAGTACAAGAACTCCTTAATTACTGAGGACAAAATATAATTATTAAAGATAAACTGAGCTTCTTACAAATACTGTTTGTTTGTTTGTTTTTGAATTTCACACAAAGCTATTTGCGGGCTATCTGTGCTAGCCTTCCCTAATTTAGCAGTGCAAGACTAGAGGGAAAGCAGCTAGTCATCACCACCCACCATCAACCCTTGGGCTTCTCTTTTACCAACAAATAGTGGGATTGACTGTCTCATTATAACAGCCCCACAGCTGAAAGGGCTAGCATGTTTGGTGTGATGGGGATTTGAACCTGCGGCCCTCAGAATACGATTCGAACACCTTAACCCACGTGGCTATGTTGGGCCTCTTACAAATATTAAACCAGATTATGTAAAAAAAAGTGTACGAAATTTCTTGTAGGCAGGTTAAGCATAATAAATCTGAGAAGAAAAAAATAGGGGTGACACAATGTCACCTGTATTCTCAAGACAGCTGGTATGGGTATTAGCACTTTAATTAAAGCAAGGTACAGAACAACGTTTCAGTCTTCTTAGGTCATCTTCAGGTTAACTCGTGAGAATACATTTCTACTTCAAGTGGGTTTCTCATCATCATGGACAATGTCACCCTGCTAATTTGGATAGGATGTTTAATGTCATCATTGTAAATTATGTGGACTCTCAGAGTAAATCTTGATTTTAGATCTGGCTCATCCTGAAATCCAGATAAATACTTTCATTTCTTTCCTTTTCATCCTCTGGGTCAGAGTGTGATCAGCCTGTATTTTCATCTTCATCCGGTTTGATTTTCTTTCCCCTTATAACAATTGCTCAATCCAGTTTACCAAAGGCTCATTGATCAGGTATGGAATTAACTAATTGGCATATACTATGTACTTCCATGTGCCTTTTAAATTGCTGTAACTCGTATTGATGGACCAATTCCTTGGTATATAAAATGGGGAACAGTTCAACTAGAGCCACACTGCTTCTGTGCTGCTTGTATACATGAAACTCTCACCAGATCTTATTTTGCACACTCCTTCTTTCATTGTTTTATTTCAATACCTCCTCTTTCATATGGTGTCCTTTCCTAGCTGAAGATACATAAACTCATAAGCATCAATTAATGCAGACCAAAGCTACTCTACATATTTATGTGGATACTTTGTGGTACCTACTCTAGATAGATGACAACACATCACATTTACATCAGGCAGAATTCTTGATGAAACAGTAGTACATGTTGAAAATAACCAGTTTATCTTTATTTAGTTGTATAATATTTCATTATGATATAAGGTGTCTATCCCAATTGGTTCAATTTAGGTTAATAGACTTAGCAAACATGTATTTGAAAGTTTGTATCATCACCTCCATTAACCCATCATACTGAGCTTAAAGTGAATTGCATGTTTTTACCACATCCAATACTTCACACAACTCAGAAAACAAATGGCTCTTAAAACTAGCTCCCTGATCTCACTGGATATCTTCAGGTGTTCTGAACTTGGTTATTTGATTTTCAACCATTGCATCAGCCACAGACTATGCACTTGGACCACTTTAGGAAGTTGTCAATGACCACGAATTACAACTGGGGAGCTATTTTTGTTTCTAGGAGTGAACCAACAATATCCATGGCTATTTATTGTAGTGGTGAACTAACAATTCTTTGTTTGAATTTAACCTGTTTAGGTCATCTTTTCTTAGGGTGGCTCATATTATGCAGTGCTCACACCACAACATTTTATTTTGAATGGAGCTGGAATAACAACTGTCAAGTATTAGTACATGTATATGTAACACTTTGATGTCATCCAGTCTTTTTATTAAGTAAATCCTGGAGAATCTTGTACCTCAAAAGACTACTATAAACCTTTCTAGACATAGATGGAGTGTAAAATCTCTATCTCCATTCATGTCTTGTTTATCACCATCACCAAAACAAAGTCTGAGTCAATAGACCTAAGTGATAGTTCTGCTCAGAGAACATGTTATATTATGAGATCTACCAGTTTTTCTCATCTCTGTATCAACCAGGAATTCATTTTCTCATGCTTTTACTCTGACAGGCATATAAAAAGACCCGTCCAACTTTGAAAGAACTGGGCTGACTACCACAATTTTTGATGTAAACTGTTCATTGGAATCTCTTAAGTAGGAGGCCAACTCTGACTTGGGCTTCTTTAGTTTTCAGGGCTACAGCTGCAGTGTTCATTGCTTGCTGCTTACACTCCTGAACCTATTTCACTATTTATCTACCTTGATGCTCAGCAGGGTAGTGGCAGCTCATTCAAAAGTGACCTGCATTCCACAAACAAAGAAAGTGTTTTACTCTTCCATTTCAGGATGACATTTGAATTACAAAATATACATCATGGGAGGACTGGGACAGCACTGTCTATTCACAGGATTTCAGCAACACTCAGATGTGTGGTACTTGGGCTGAGTTCAAACCTGGTGCAGTGTGGGTGACTTGATAGATACAGTTGCTACATCTTTTGCTACAGGCTTCTCCCTCTCTTAAAACCTGCTTAAAGTTACCACTTTGTGTCATATGGCAAAAACTGCCTCAGTAAGAGTGAAAAGGTGATGCTGCATCATCTTTCTGTGTATCTCTTCAACAGGATTGTCAGTAAGGTAAACTTTATCATGCTATTGGTGTAGATCATCCAAATAAGGGGTGTAGCTTTCAGTCTCACCCCTCTTTCAAACTCGAATTTATTTGATGGATTACTCTGTCTTCCACCATGTCAAACATCTAGTGAAACTCAGTTATGACTGTCTTACAATCCTGTAGTTGCTTCTCAGCTAAGTGTTTGATGGAGTCTAGGGCCAGTTTATTTAGACTTACAACTAGGAATTGGAGAACATATTTTGGAGCCCAACTATTCTAGGAAGTTCCCTGCCTAAAGAACATCAAAATCTGGTCCAAATCTTACTTTGCTATACCTTTCAATGGCAATGGATTGGTCTGCCTCACCTCACACACAGGGATCTGTGAAGCTCTCCTTCCTGAATTCCCAGCATGGTGGGAACCCTCAGCAGCCACAGCTTATGAATGGTAAGCTCCTGATCCAAACTGCCAAAGCAAAGAGGTATTTTAGTAAGCTAATGAATTTCAGCTCTTCTGTGGATCATATTCACACAAGCAGTAAACCTACTAGCTTAGAAAGGCTTACCACTGTCACATAACTCACATATGGCCTGGCATGGCCAAATGGTTAGGGTGCTCGATTCATAATCTGAGGGTTGGGGGTTCGAATCCATTGTCAGACCAAACATGCTCATCCTTTCAGCCATGAGAGTGTTATAATGTGACTGTCAATTCCACTATTCATGGGTGATGATAAATAGTGGTCATGAATGACTAGAGTTCCCTCTAGTCTTACACTGCTAAATTAGAGATGGCTAGTGCAGGTAGCCCTCGTGTAGCTTTGTACAAAATTCAAAGAAACAAACAAGCCCATAACTCGCTCATTTCATCACTTGGAACTTGTTGTCTCACCAACTCTCTGTTGGTGAGACAGCTCTGATTGATAGACTTTGTCTATCAACAGCATCTCTAAACTCTTGCATCTAGTTTTGAGTGGCTTATCATTAATTAGAACTGGGATTGAGTTACTCTGGTTGATGTAAGTCTGGCAGTCCTGTATACTTCACCACGTACTCTCAGACTCAGATGACATCATACCACTACAACAATCCTCTGGCAATTTTTCCCTCACACTGAAGTTAATCCTCATAGGGCAAACTCAGTTAATCATGGTAGTTCTTCTTTCCTGAGCCATTGGTCTCAGCAAAATCAAAGTTATAGATCTTTGCAGCATTAGCAAAAATCATACATCCTGGACATAACTTCCTCTAGACCTGACAACTCTCTCAGACAACCATCTTCCTCCAGTGGGTGACTTTCTTCCATTGATATAAGTTTTCTCATAATGGAAAATGTTATTTCACAGATATGAAGTCTATTTGACTTAAATCACACCAAAGTAGGAATAAGTTCTCAGTAGTTTAGTGGTATTACACAGAAATGTGTTGCTTATTAAATGTCATTATGAATTATATTTTTTTTCCCACAAAGTTAAGTTTTAAATTAAAGGAAGTTCCTTCTTTAGTTTTCTTTGAGAAATAATGGTAAGTTTTGTGATGACAAGTTGTCAATTTGTTTTAATATGTTTTTGCCATCTTGTAAAACAGATATGTGCCCATAATACCATTAGGTAGTTTGTTATATCTAATATAATATTCACTCATCTTAGTGGTGGTAAGGCTAATAACATTTTTTAAATGTGTTTGTTACATACTGTTGTGTTAAAAAACTATGTATGATAGTTATTACTGTTGTCATAATTATAAGTTATTCTAGTACAAAAGAGGATTACTAGATATTTTTCTTAAGTACTCAAATAAAAGAAAATATTCTAAATTTGTCTTCTGTTTCATCATATGCCCTATATAATGAAAAAATAGCAGGCTAAGAAAGTATCACTAATTCATTATCAGGAATGCATATGTGTAACATGTGTAGAAATATTGTGTAAAAAATAATTAAAGAATTTGTGTATAAGATTTGTAGTTTAGTAACCAGTTTTTAAGTGTTGAAAGTACATTTATTTGGTTCTATACTTGTATTATTAATTTTTAAGCTATTAGGCTAAACCAGGAGAGGCAATGTCTTTGTTCTGACTTTTAACACCCCCCTCCCTAAAAGTAATGTTATTATGGATTTTCTAGCATCAACCTGTTGTATTTTGGCTCTTGTGCCGATTAAGCGTGATCAGATTTTCATTAATTAAGATGTGGTATATTTAACTTATGAATAGACTTTGCTATTTTCTGATAAGAGGAAAGCAACTAAATGTTTTAGGGCTCCTTTTTTCTTGTTCTATTACTATGGATTTGACTAGACTATAGCATATAATGTATAAAGAAAGTAAAATATCAGTTGTAGTAGGCCTTTTATGTTACATTATAACCTGACAATATAACAACATCAAATCACATGATCAGCTGGCTCAGGGATTATTGACCAACTAGAGAAATTGTTAAAAGAAATAACGAAGAATAAAGTAATGCATGAAAGTTTCACTGTGTCGTATAAGATAGATAAACATACTCATACTGTTTTGACTCATGTACCTATTTTTGTAATTGATAAAAGATATCATGGACTGGCTAAGATGTTAGTAGCATCCAGTTAAAATATGTTTTTGTGTTAAAAAAAGCCTTAAATAACAAAGGTTATTCGCTTGTAAAATGTACTCAGAAAAAAAATACCTGTAATAATACACCAGGATATTTGATTTATCATAGTGCAAGCCGTACCCAGTATTAATAATATATCAATAACAGAATAAATATAGATATTTTAACAAAGCCATGAACCTCTTGACAGACATACATATAACTATTTCTATCTGCCATATGCTTAGCAGTAATTCTGAAAGCATATAGTGCTTAAATCCAGATTGGCACAGTACAGATAGATTATTGTATAGCTTTGTACTTAACAACAAACAAACAAAGAAGTATTGTTCTTCATTGAATAATATAAAATACTGAACCATAAACTCAATAGCTTCCAAAATTGGTTTATTTATAATATTTTTACAGTAATTGCTCTGTTCAGTGTTTAGTTTATATATTTAATTCTGGTTTTAATTTTTGTAATGTAGATTTTGCAATGAACAGTAGTAAGCTTGTAATATTTTTTAAAAAAATTTATATGTTTTTACATGGTTATTGCTATACAATTTATTTTGATGTTTTTTTTCCATTCAGTTAAAAAGTCAAACCTTTCAATTTCTTTTTTTCTTAGAGAAGAATATACACAAGTTTATGGTAGATATAGTTTCAAGATACGTAGTGTAGTATTTAGATGCACTGATATAAATGTTAGAAGGAAATTAGATACCCGCATATGCATGTTCCAGAACGTTAAAGTTGAGAATTATAATGAATAGCTAAAAACCTTCAGGACCACATGTAGCTGTTGTGTGAGGAACTAAATAATCAAATGTTAAAAAGAAAATTTCTGTATCACACACAAGGTAGGAAACATATTACATACCCACATACCACATTATTGTAGTCAGAGTAGATAATATGGAAGATGGTTGTTAAATAAAAACATGAAATGATGTTAAATTGTTATATAGTCAAAATATAAACAGTGGTCAGCTATACAGTGATGTGTAAGTGCAGTATTGAGTTAGGGTAATAAACAACAGTCAGCCACATAGTAAGGTATGGGCTGGGTTTAGAATTGATATATGTACTCCTCAATTTATAGCAAAGATTTTTCTCTGTTCATTTATAACATAAAATACAATTTTTCAAGATATTTATTATTTAATTATTTACAAAATGTTTTACTGATATTGTAATATGATATTTTATATATTATTTTAAAATATACCTATAGTTTGTTTTTAAATCTTGGATTATTATGATTAATTCTGTTACTATACTAAAGTTTATAGATATTAGTTTTCACTTTGTTTGGTTGATCGTTTTACAATTCACATGGAATGTGTGGCATTCGCTATCTTAAAGTATGATATCATTAATGTTTTGGGATGTCAAAATTGTGAAAAGATAGAATTCACTTTAATTTAATACTTTTAATAAAAGTATATGTGTAAAATTATACTGTTTAAAAATATAGCATTTATGCATTGTTTTATTTTGTGTTCTAATTATTGTATACTTTGTTGTATTTACTATAAAGTATTACATTTTACTATTTTAGAATAAAGATAATAAAATTGGTTTTGTAAATGAGTTGTTACTTAGGTCACAGGACTTGTATGCACACACATACATGAGTGTTAAGTTACATCTCAAACATCTGAGCAAAAAATGAAAAATACATTGAATATGCTTATGAACCTGATAATTCTATATGGGCCAAGAACTTCCAAAACAGGTCCATGTACCCAACAGTTGAATAAACATTACAGTCAATGTTGATATGACAGTGAATTATAGTTTGATTTAAAAATTGAAATGGTGTTGAAATTACAACATTGAAACAACTATAGAACATTCTTAAGAAAGTGAGAAAACAAACCTTTTGGAAAATTATATCCCATTTGAGTTGCACTTGCATTTTCCCTCCCATTGTGCTGAAGGACAATCAACCATCCAGACAATGATTAAAAATATTAATTATATATAAGTTATCTTTGGATGAAAATAAGAAAATATCAATATCAGAAATCACCATTTATTCAATATTAAAAATATTGCATTGAAACAATTTCATGTGCCTCTCGGATCTAATACAATATTGGAAACAGTATTTTTGCATCATACATTCATCCAACTTCACTAATTGTTATACTATTCTATTTCAAATAAATAATTCAGTTTTTCTTGTACACTTTTCTTCTAAATGTTAGCACGTAAAGGTAAAAACAATTCAAAGATGTATAAAAAATGTGCAGACGCTATTAAAGTAATGCCTGAAAAAATCAATCTTTTGAAGTGTTCACCATTTTTACAATTTTTAATTATTCTTCAGGTTTCTACATTGCTATCTTACAAGACGTTTGCATGAAAAAAAATCCATAAACGTAAGTTTTAACAAGGTTAATATATAAAGTATAAGAGCTTCTGAAATTCACAGTTGTGGAGAGAAAGTGACTTTCTAATGTTCCATTTTTATTTACTATCCTTGTTTAAAAATACGTTTTGTCTGAAATTAATTATTGTTGATGTTCCACTTTTTTTTTTACCCAAAAAAGGAAGATACGAATTCTGTAAATTATTTGTAGTTGAATAATGACTCAGAAGTATGCTTTGTAATTTTAATGACACATTGTTAACACATTATCCAGAGATGGAATGGAATAAAAATAATAGAATTAATTACAGTATATAAAAGAAGTATCATTCTACAAATATATAAGTCGTACATAAAGCTAAACTTATAATATATATATATAATCAAAAACATATATTAGAAAGCTCAAAGTTATGAAACATTTCAGTTATTTGTTTCCTGGTTAAAGTCTGTTGAACAAAATAACTCTTCCTTAAAATGACAAGCACAGGACACTTGACAGAATAAGTAATTTAGGTATTTTGATTACAATAAAAACAAAAGTTATATAACAGTTACTCAGTGGATCACAAGACATTACACCAAACTCAACAGCTATTGTTTGTGTCTTAAATAGTGAAGTTTCTTATATTTATTTTGGTTCTGTTATGTTTACTGACTTGTTTAATAAAAAATTAAAACATTCAGTTGAAAAAGATTTAAAAATTCTTTTTATTTTAGAAAAATGCACTTTTTTATTGACAATACCAAATAATTATATTTCTCATAAGTAATAAAAGCATAAGGTGTTTCTTCTTGTACATGAGCATTTCTTCATTTTTTCCTTGAGAGAATAAATAAATGTAAACAGTTTACTGAGAATGATATCCACACTGGTTTGTGCTTGAGTGTAATATTTAATAAAATTTTAAATACTTATATCACAATGTTACTTTGTAAATGTTACATCATCAGCTCATAAAAAATATAATCTAATCTACTAACAACATCTGCTTATCAATGTTTATCAGTCAAATGCAGAAAAATATAAATAGGATTATTATTCACACTCATTATATTGTTCTTGTAATTTAAATGCAACACTATGAGTAGAAAGACTTAGTCACTTAAAAACATATCAAGCATAGTTGCTTATTAAGCTAATTTAATCCTTACCTAGTCTAATATAGATATTTTGTTTTCAAGAGTTATCTTGAAAATTGTATATATATTCTAAACATTGTTCAATTACATTCAAAATGAACAAAAAAATAAAAAAATGTTTTTTTATTAATATAACAAATAGAAAAAGCAAGTGATATGAAAATAACTTAGGGAGAAATTAGCAAACTCTGGTGTGAGTTACAGCTTTTAATATTTACTGACATGGGAAGTCAGTTGTTCCTCTACTATAATATATATTTTGTGTCTTTTCAGGAAATGATATAAGTTTGAAGGGCAAATTAAGTCTGTTGATATATCATTTAATAAACTGACTGCAGTGCTCCTTAAAGCTTTATATATATAGATTTCATTTACTATACTGAACAAAGTAGAATTTAGTGGTTGCTAGAAAGTGCAGTATACTTTAAAGGTGACTAACTGTGGCACAAACCTGTTTTACAAAATAGTTTTATGCCTACTTGTAACTAGTGTTAATGTTTTTCTCATCCTAAAGTTTTTGACAGAAAGAAATATCACAGAGTACTTATTCATTTTATCTAAGGTTCAAAAAAACTTGTGCCCATGTTTTCTGCAGCAAGATTAAATGTTTCATACTCTCCTTGGTTAAAATAAGCCTCACTTAATGACACTTGGCTAGGCACACTGTTGTAAGAAGATGATGGATAGTGATAACTAGGATAGTAGCTAGGGTATCTGCTGCACTGGTAGGTATCAGAACAGGAACACAGCATAATTTGGTTCCAGAACAATTTTCCAGTAATTGGATCTCTGTCACCACGAAAAACAGCATTGTCATCTGAATAATAAAATGTATAAAGAAATGTAGATAAACACAGGGAAGTGTTATATGTGATGCTCAAATCTCTGTAATGAAATGAAAAATATATTCATATAAACATGGAGTTTCTGCTAGCACTAGCAGCCTTGAAGAAAACTGAAAGCAAACCTAGAATCTCATCCATCTATCATTGCCAAAATGCATATATAAAAACAACAACAATGGAAGATAAATATAAAAACAGCATAGATTATTCTTTACAAATGAAAAGTGTGCTTGTGAAATACTGCTGAGGAAGTTAAATACAGGAACTATCTTCATCAAACTACCATACACTGAAAATAATCTACTTTTTAAAATTTTAGTTTTAGGCACTTTTATGCTTCATAAAAGTAATACAAAACTATCTGGATCCCAAATAAATTCATAACGTTACTTGGACACATATGAGCTAGAATTATTAAATATCATTAAAGGCTATTCTGTATAAAGTTGATAAAATATAATGAAACTTAATACTTACAAACTTCGTAAAACGTCTTTTTCATTAACTTGAATGGAGATTCAGAAAATCCTTTTAATTCCATTAGTTTCTCCAGAGCAGCCATCTGGCACATTGTATCTGTAGGATACTCTCCAATTTCTCCTTCTTTCAGCATCCACTCCTCATTCATGATACGAATCTAGAAGATGAGACATCGCTTTTTTTTTTCTTGTTAGTAACGGTTTATTGTAAATCGTTAATTAATACCTGATGGCTTATTACAAGCCACCAAATCATATTCAATGGTTTACTAGTCAAAAGTACCAAAACTAGTCATTATGATATAAATTAGAGGCACAGCACATGTTTTTAGAGTAGGTTATGTGCAGTTAATTAGATGTGTATATAACTATTATTGTTATGTAGGGCAAAAACCAATTTGAAATATTAATAAAAGAAGAACTTGCAAAAAAGGATGTTGTCAACTACTAGGCCAAGTTCAAAGGCTGTTATGGTTAGCAGCAGAGAAGGCTGAAAAGAAGAGAAAAATGACAAGAGAAAAACAAAATCTGGGTGAATGATGAACTTCAGCACCCACAAAATAAGAAGATGAAGGAAAAAAAAGAGGTAAATGAAAGAAAATAACTTTTAAGACAAGATAGAAATATAGGGAAACAGGTAGAAAATTGGACATTTGTATAGGAAAGCAGAGAGCATTTATCTGAAAAAGAAATTTTGAGAAATTGAACAGTACAAGTGAACATGCATTGAATATCCAGGAAAATGAACAGTTAAATGAAAACCTATCCTGTCTGGGTTCGTCAAAAGTTAGAACAACCAGATACTTTTTGAACCTAAAAATGTTAAACAAAGAAGGTAGCGAGTGTGTGATAGAATTATATAACTATATCAGTGAATAGGAATCACATTTAGAAGTGGTAGAACCAATTAACAACACTTCAAAAGTACTAGAAAGAGAGATATGGAAAGTCATTAAAAGTTTATAAAATGAGAAAACTGACACAACAAAAGTTTAAAAGTAAATAGACGTTTTAGAGATTGGATATTTGACTAAATAACTCAATATTTAGATTAAAAACGACGTCAACATACTTTATTAGCTATATTTTTGTGCAGATCATTAAATTTAAGGCTATTGAGTCTGACAAACAGAAGAAGTCAGCTTGATCAGTTACCCTTCAAAAGTATTAATTCTTAATATAATTAAACACTCGATTGTGAATGAGCTGTAAGTAGACCAAAATGGTTTTAAAAGAGTTCGAGGCACGCGATAAAGCATATTCTATATTCTTGCAACATATTATGGTTAGTAAACCAGATATCAGAATCCTGAAAAATTTATACTGATGTCAGGAAACAGTAGTTTTGGTCGACAGAAAATATAAGCAGTTGGTTAAGTTTGCGATTAAGAAGGGGTGTATGTTAGTCACTGATATGACATAGGGTGGTTAATAAAAGAGATAATTACTGGTGCACAAGGGATTGAGGTTATAGAAACAGAATTTATAATGCTAAGTATACTGATAATACAGCACTTATAGGTATTGCTGAAGAAGAAATACAATAGTTACTTGACAGGTTTATTGATAACAAGAAAGACTACGGATTCAGAAAAAAATGGCCTCAAAATTAAAACTGAGAATTTCATAGAATTTGCATCAAAGTAGAGAAGTTACTTAAGGATGAATATTAGTAGTGGTAAATGTGGAAAATATATAAAACGAAGGACAGTAATGGCCAAAACAAAAAATATCTAAACTCATAAGATTTGCTCGAGAGAAATGTCAAACGAGATTTCAAGATGAGACTATAGAAAAAGAAAAACTAACTATAAAGTACCGGAATATGCAAAGACAGCTAGTGAGAATACATAGGAAGCGGAAGACGCGCCACTTTTGACATATAATAAGATATGAGGTAAAGATGGCAGAAACTGTGATGAGAGGTACAGACGAAAGAAGAGTGAGTAGTTTAATGTCGGTAGAAAACGGAATAGATATGAAAAGCTTAAATTAGAAAAGTTTGTTCAAGCAACAAGAAACAGAGTCTGACATACTGAAGAAACATTGACTATACTCACATTGCCAGTTTTTCCATACTTATACAGAAATTCCAACAAAAGTTTAAAAGTAAATCGACATTTTAAGGATTTCTAAAATGTATTTTTAAAAAGGAAGATAGAATATGCACTACATGGCCAAAAGTATATGGACACCCGACCACCACACGGATATGTATTTATTGGGCATCTCATTCCAAAACCATTGGCATTAATACGGAGTTGGTCCCCCCTTTGCTGCTATAACAGCTTCCACTCTTCTGGCTATGCTTTTCACTAGATTTTGGAACATGGTTGCGGGGATTCGCTACTATTCAATCACAAAGCATTAGTGAGGTCGTGCACTGATGTCGGACGAGAAGGCCTGGCTCACAGTCGGCGTTCTAATTTATCCCAAAGGTGTTCGATGGGGTTGAGATCAGGGTTCTGTGCAGGCCAGTCATGTTCTTCTACAGCAACCTCGGCAAACCATGTCTTTATGAATCTCGCTTTGTGCACGGGGGCATTGTCATGCTGAACAAAAAAGACCCTTCCCCAAACTGTTGCCACAAAGTTGGAAGCACACTGTTCTCTAAAATATCGTTGTATGTTGTAGCATTAAGATTTTCCTTCACTGGAACTGAAGAACCTAGCCCAAATTATGAAAAAAAAAAAAAACAGACCCAGATCATTATTCCTCCCCCACAAAACTTTACAGTTGGCACTATGCATTTAAGCAGGTAGTGTTATCCTGGCACCTGCCAGATAGTAAAACGTAATTAATCATTCCAGAGAACGCGTTTCCACTGCTCCAGAGTTCAATGGCAATGTGCTTTACACCATTCCAGCCGACGCTTGGTATTGTGCATGGTGATCTTAGGCTTGTGTGTGGCTGCTCGGCCATGGAAACCCATTTCATGAGGCTCCCAACGAACAGTTTGGAACTCGGTAGCAAGTGTTGCAACACTGGACAGATGATTTTTACGCGCTATGCGCTTCAGCACTCTGCAGTCCCGTTGTGTGAGCTTGTGTGGCCTACCGCCTCGTGGCTGAGCTGTTGTTGCTCCTAGACTTTTCCACTTCACAAAACAGCACTTACAGTTGACCGGAGCAGCTCTAATAGGACAGAAATTTGACGAACTAACTTGTTGGAAAAGTGGCATCCTATGACAGTGCCATGTTGAAAGTCACTGAGCTCTTCAGTACAACCCATTCTACTGCCAATGTTTGTCTATGGAGATTGCTGTATGCTTGATTTTATGCACCTGTTAGCAATGGGTGTAGCTGAAATAGCCAAACTCACTAATTAAAATGGATCAACACATGCTATTGACCATGTAAAAACTTGGCATTGCGCATGGTGATCTTAGGCTTGTGTGTGGCTGCTCGACCATGGAAACCCAGTTTATGAAGCTCCCGAGGAACAGTTCTTGTGCTGACGTTGTTTTCATTGCTTTAAAGATTAACTTGTATCTCAGAAAACCAAAAATTTAATAAACTATTCGTTGGTAAAAGAGTAGCCAAAGAGTTGGCGGTGGGTGGTAATGACTAGCTGCCTTCCCTCTAGTCTTACACTGCTAAATTAGGGACGGCTAGCGCAAATAGCCCTCGAGTAGATTTGCGCGAAATTCACAAAGAACACAAAAAACAATAAGCACCAATGTTTAGATAAATTAGAAAGTGTTATAACAAATGTTTAAATAAATTCACAAGTAATATTATAGTTAAAGTAAGTTACTAACCAAGTAAAAGGTTCAGGCGTAAGTAAATATATATAAAATAAGCAAACAAAATAAAAACTTTTTCAAAGACTGCTTGTTTCTCGAATAACTAGAGACAATATTTTTTAGATTTTATACTGCTAAAAACCGGTTTTGATGTGTTGTTTCTGAATTAAGCACAAAGTTACACAATGGGCTATCTGTGCTCTGCTCACCACGGGTATCAAAACCCGGATTTATCGTTGTAAGTCCGCAGACAACCGCTGAGCCATTGGAGGCCCCATGATGGACAGAGCACGTATAGCCTTTTGTGCAACTTTGCGCTCAATAACAAACGACAACTGTTCTGCCTAAAAAATTAATCGAAATAATTTTTCATGTTAGATGACAGGTAGATGTAATATTTTAATATATTTGTAGGAAATGGGATTCACAAACCATACCTTGATTAGTTCTTTTGCAATTCTGTACCATTCATTCCAAAAGTTACCAGCCAGAGAAGTTTCAAGTGTTGCTTCCCAAACTTCTAGCATCTCCTCTTCTTTGCTACCAACAGTAACATTCTTTTTGTAACCTTGAACCATTGCCAATAAAGCCTGGAATGAAAAGTATGTTCATTAGAACTCCAAGATCCTTAGATGAGCGACAATGCAGAACATTGCAGTTTAAACAGAAACGATTAGGCAAAGTAAAATGAAACATAAATGGTATAAAGTAATAATTTTAAAAGGTTTCACAAACTACTATTGATAATAATTACGATGAAGACAGTTGATAAAACATTTTCGAACGTTTTGGAATAAGTTATTCCATCTTTAGCGAAATCTGAAAATCGTGTTGCAAATATGATTATTACTGAATTTATGAAATAATAACATAATCAATAGTTTGCTAAGAAAAGTGGTAAACGAACGGATAAAACAATGTATATATTTATATATATCACACATGCACACACACTTACAATGTATGTATAGTTACAATGTGTAATACAACTGTAAAACAATTGTTCATGTAATTTAATAATATTAGGAAGTATCAATCATTACCGTTTCTCTTGTATCCTAGCCAGCATGACAAGTACTGGTATTGGCCAAAAGACCTTGTTGATTTTGAACATAGCAGATGTAGTGTGGTTGATATATTGTTATAATTCATTCTTCTTTATGTTCACTCATAAGTTGTGTACTTTACAATAGCTTTCATTTGTTAGCTGAAACCGATGTTTTATTATATAGTTATGGTGTTCAAAAGATGATAAAGAGCAGAAATGTCGAACAAATGATAAAAATAAAAATGCTTCTGTGAACCTCAATAATATTTCGATATGAGTTCAATACTGCAGTTAGCATTGGAACTGCCCTGTTTATAGGTTTACACGTGTCATGTCTAATATTAAAGTAGTAAAATAGGTAATGGAAAACATCAAATATTACCTTAATTTTGTTTAAAGCTATCATCTCCCCCTCAGGGCTAATGTCCAAATTAGTCATAGTAAGAGTCTGAATCATTGGCATTATGAGTTCTGGAGCAATACTCTCTTTTGACAGAAACATTTCTATCGCTTTCTTCAGGTCCTTCAAAAGATCATAAGACATATCAGGATTCAGACGTTTAGCTTCTGTTTCGCCTTCCAACATCAACCTTTGGATGATTAATCTCAGACTTTCTGGTACATAAGATAATGGCACAGAGGAATTAATCATATTTTCCAATAAGTTACTAATTATGTCAACGGGTGTTTTATACATGTCTGATGGGTATCCAGAACGAGGGTCAAGCTCCACGGAAGAATACTCTGGTATTGAGGAAACATAGGAAGAATCAACCGAATACTCATTGTTCTGGGAGTACATGCTTGACCAACTTGACTGTTGGTCATTGGTGTCCATTGTAATATCTGGGCTAAAAGGTCCATACTGGTCATTTGAACCTACACTCTGAAACGTTGTGACTATCTCAGAAAGATACTTATGGAGTGACCTATCTGGTATCACCAATTCCTCCAGTATCTGACTGACAACTGAGACAAGACTGGCCATCTGAAAAATAAAAAAGTTTGAAGAGCTAACAGTTAATAAAACGTTAGTTTATTTTATGTATTATGTTAATTTCTAGACCAATCAAACTTTTTTATCAACAGTAGAATTTAATAAGGATGATTTATGATAAAAAATGAGTTATTTTCAGTATTTATTCCCATGCTACTTTAGGTAAATAGGGCTCTCTGTTTACGTTAAAACTGTTTTATTGTACCATAAAATACGTATCTATATATTTGAAGTTTGTAACACAAAGTGACAAACTTTATTGTGCCATAAAGAAAGTCAATGCTACTTATTCTGACAGTAACAGTTTCCTCGAAATGGGGCAGAAGGCCCCCTGGAAAAGTCACCTGTTTTAACCACTCGCACCACAGTAATGGATTGTCTGTCTGTCAGTAGACACCAAAATGACTTCACATAAGGAACACTCAATGTTGCAGTTTGTACTATCATGACGTTCGTGAAACATGAGAATAATGCACTCTGTGGACTAGAACACAGTAGGACATATGAACTCCAAAAACAAGACATAAAAATGTTTCTTACTTTTGGGAAAGTAGATCGATTAGCTCTTAGATAAACAAAACAAAATTCCACTGTGGAAAGATTTTTTTTTCTTTTCAAAACAACGTGTCACAACAAAATCTTAAAAATTTCTACAAGACGCTATTTGTCTGAAGTTTAAAAGCAGTTTGATTAAGTATGGTAACTGTGAGAAAATGCAAGGGCTACCACTGATACCACATCACTCAGGACCGAGGGAAATTAGTCCTTTCTACTAATAGTTTTTTCCCCCTCATAACGTCTTAGAGGTAAGGTTAAGGGGTAATATGTTAAAGTTCGGAGTTCGATACCCCTAGTAGACATTGTGCATCTAGCCCATTGTGCTTAAAACACAAACAAGTAAATTCTCATTTTACAGAAACTCACTTAGTGTTTGTTTTGTTTTTCTGAATTTCGCACAAAGCTACTCGAGGGCTATCTGCGCTAGCCGTCCCTACTTTAGCAGTGTAAGACTAGAAGGAAGGCAGCTAGTCATCACCAACCACCGCCAACTCTTGGGCTACTTTTTTTACCAATGAATAGTGGGATTGACCGTCACATTATAACGCCCCCACGGCTGAAAGGGCGAGCACGTTCGGATTCGAACCTGCGACCCTCAGATTACGAGTCGAACGTCTTAACCCAGCTGGCCATGCCGGGCAAAACAAAGAGAATGTAGGCGAAATTGGTAAGTTTGACTGTGTGGGTATTTGGGTATTGATGTTGTTAAATACCCAGGAGGGTCAGGTACATTTGACCTCTTCCTCCCTCCCGAACGATTATAGCGTCTGTCTTTAGGGTTTTTTTTTTTTTAAAGCTTTGGGCCAGAGTAAAAGTATAACATCATACTCAGGTCCATTTCAGGGCTCAGTCCATGCATGGACGAACAAGAAGTTTTTTTGTTTCTTCATTTAATTTTTTTCCATATATATATATATATTTTTTTTGTATTTTCATATATATATATATTTTTTTGTATTTTTCTCCTTTTTCTCGATTGCGAGAATGCTACTACTACTTGTAGTAACACAAACACACACACAGAAAAGAAAGTAGTAATAATTATTATTATTCAATACTTGAATAATAATTCAAAAAGAGAAAAAAATATATAAAATAATAGTAAAAAAAATAATGATTAACAAAGAAAATAATAATTATAAAAATAAAAAGAAACAAGGACTAAGTGTCTAGTGCATAGTGGCCAGCTTGTGTTACATGGGGCCCGGCATGGCCTAGCGCGTAAGGCGTGCGACTCGTAATCCGAGGGTCGCGGGTTCGCGCCCGCGTCGCGCTAAACATGCTCGCCCTCCCAGCCGTGGGGGTGTATAATGTGTCGGTCAATCCCACTATTCGTTGGTAAAAGAGTAGCCCAAGAGTTGGCGGTGGGTGGTGATGACTAGCTGCCTTCCCTCTAGTCTTACACTGCTAAATTAGGGACGGCTAGCACAGATAGCCCTCGAGTAGCTTTGTGCGAAATTTCCAAACAAACAAACAAAACAAAATTGTGTTACATTTCTTAAATATATGTTAAAAGGGGAGAGGTATTTAGGACCATTTACATCATTGGTAAACGTTTCGCAGTTGGTAGGATTCGAACCTACGCGGGAAAAACCCAATGGATTTCGAGTCCATCGCCTTAACCACTCGGCCACAACTGCCTTGCTTAATGTTTGTAAATATTGTAATACAGCAGTTGTATGTAGTTTCTCTGTGTTGAGGCTGATTTTGGAAATAAACAAATAAAAGAAAATCTATAACTTAAAATAAAACTGATAAATCAAAATCACATACCAGAACTTTTACCGTATTATTCGTAATTAATTATGTTTCTCTAATTATTGCTCCCCCGCAATATTTTTATAAAGCTTACTTTGTTTGTTTGTTTTTTGTTTTTTGAATTTCGCGCAAAGCTACTCGAGGGCTATCTGCGCTAGCCGTCCCTAATTTAGTAAGGCAGCTAATTTAGTAAGGGAAGGCAGCTAGTCATCACCACCCACCGCCAACTCTTGGGCTTCTCTTTTATTAACGAATAGTGGGATTGACCGTCACATTATAACACTCCCACGGCTGAAAGGGCGAGCATGTTTGGTGCGACCTGGATTCGAATCCGCGACCCTCTGATTACGAGTCGAACGCCCTAACACGCTTGGCCATGCCGGGCCAGCTTACTTTATGTGACAGCAATAATAATACAACATATAATCCACTTTTATTACCGCAATTTTTAATTGAAAAAGAGAAATAACACACATACACACTCACTTATTAACAATGAAATCAGCAAATCACATGTGAAAAACAGAATCCGGAAATGCACAAATATTATAATTAGCGCTTCCTCTCTGTGGTTTGCGACGCCTCTGGAGGCGTCAGTTAGGAACAATACGGTAAATAAAAAAAAAGAAACGAAATTATAATCAAAACATTTTCAACAAAAACAAATAACAAATTTAATTCTTTATTTAAAAAAAGCAAAATGATGTGCAATATTAATCTCGTGATTATCACTATTATTATTTTTGTTATCGTAGTGGCGATAAAACAATTTTTCCTCCTAAAAACTAAACGAGGCGCGGATAATTAGAATACTATACTGCAGATCTAGGGTTCTGTGATTCGCTTCTAGTTATTACAAAATCTAAAATTGTACTTCGCAGTTTAGGGCCATGGATGCGTATAAAAGTAACAGTCAAATCCCACTATCAGGCCTTCTAATAGTTGGCAGAGAGTGGTGCAGGCTAGTTCCTTTTTATATATATTTTTGTCTGTCGCTTCAAAGTTAATGATGTATAATGCAGATAGCCGTCGAGTAACTTTGCGCGAAATTCATCAAACCATCAATTTATTTGATCAGTTATACATACGTTGTTCAACTGAGACTGCTGCCATTCAGACATGTCTGGTTTTATAGAATTTTTTAAATTCTCTTCTAACTGTTTTGCCAGATCGCCGATCATTAAGAGAATCGGATCTATGTGAGCCTTCATTTCCAATGGACACATTCCTTCTCTGTCCATTTGGTCAGCCAGAACTTCAGTTACTCGTTCCAGCCATATCATTTTGGTCATATCTGTCAATACTGTAGATATTTGAATCTTCTTGAGTGATTTACTATCACGCTGGAAAAAACAAAAACAACACATAAGTTAAAATTAGTTGCTTCGATAAGTCGATAAAACTTTGCATTGTTGATATATTTCAATAGCAAAGCTATCCATAAATTCATAGATATAAATATTTATACATAATTCTCAGCGGTATTGGAAACAAAACATTGATTTGCTGGATGTCAGAGATCAAGTTTTGCAGTAAAGATTCTGATAGCAACAGTATTTTTTGTGTATAGACTATTTAAATATTTGAAATGTTATCAAATAATACAATGCATATAAAACATTTCATGTTGTAACTTTGAAATTATTTTAGCATACCACATTCTGTCTGGTGTTTATCAGAACTTCTGACAGAAAACTGAAACCTAACTCACCATATATTCGTATACTCTTATGCCGTTCATGTACCTTGGATTGTATGTAATCCAAGCCTTGTCACCACCTTTCCAAATATTTCCTTTTACCTCACAGTAGGAGTTGTACCGACCTGGAAAGAGAAAAATTTAATATCTATTATTCTTGTGGATCCGTCACAAAGCAAATGTTGTTTTTATTTCTAAACAAAAGTTCATGTTGTTTGTTTTGTGTTTTTTTAGGTAGAAGTAATATATAATAATTTATGTTGGGCTTATTTATAATAACGCATTTTATAGTGATAATAATGTTAAATATGACAGAATGCTAAAATGACAGTTCCATATTTTTCTGCATTCTCAATTTTCTCATCGTGAAAGAGGATTTATGAAATAAGATGTAGTTTGCAACTGAATAGAGTTATAAAGACAGTCGAAATTTAAACGTGTTTTCATTATTTTTGATATAGTTTAGGCAAAAGATAAAAAATGGCTTATCTATTTTTTGCCCATCTATGCTAGTATAACATTTGCGGGAAACTAATGTTGCCGATTAAGAGTTGTTACTGGTCGATTATTTACATATTTACACAGAATATAACACGATAAAAAGCCCTATAATCCAAGCGCTTTCGAAAGGTGAACTTTTCTTCTTCAGGCAGGCCCGGCATGGCCAAGCGTGTTAAGGCGTTCGACTTGTAATCCGAGGGTCGCGGGTTCGAATCCCGGTCGCACCAAACATGCTCACCCTTTTAACGTGGGGGTGTTATAATGTGACGGTTAATCCCAGTATTTGTTGGTAAAAGAGTAGCCCAAGAGTTGGCAGTGGGTGGCGATGACTAGCTGCCTTCCCTCTAATCTTACATTGCTAAATTAGGGACGGCTAGCGCAGACAACCATCGAGTAGCTTTGCGCGAAATTCAAAACAAACAAACAATCTTCTTCAGGAAGCTATCTGTATTTAAATAAGTCCATCTTTAGCAAAAGCTCGGGTATAGGGGTTTTATAATTTTATATAAAGACTCCTTGGACTTACATATTTTCTGACATTATGATTCTACACAGGTTATTTTATAGATCAGAGGGATTTCCATAACTTAGCGTTTGACTTAGAATTTCTTATGATAAGGTCATAGTTCATGCATTGCGTCATTTTGCCTTAACTGATTAACTTTAAAAGTGTGTGTGTGTGTGTTTTTCGTATAGCAAAGCCACAAAGGGCTATCTGCTCAGCCCACTGAGGGGAATCGAACCCCTGATTTTAGCGTTGTAAATCCGGAGACATACCGCTGTACTAGCGGGGGGCTTCTAAAATATGCGTGCTAGGGATCGAACCTGGGACCTTCCGCGTGTAAAGCGGATGTGATAATGACTACACCACAAACACGTGGGTAACTTTAAAAGAGACAACACATATCACAGAACTAATGGTGTACACGTATTTGTTATTTAAACAATATGAAATCTGAATATCTGTAGGTAACGCTATACATGTGTGCCTCAAGACATTAATATATATACTTATATATATAGTGTATATATATTTTATTTTTCATATGAACTTATTATAGATAACCTTAAAAGTAGTGTAATGTAAATATATTAAACTTATCTATAAAGCTACGGCCCCCAAGTGGTACAGCGTTATGTCTGCGAACTCACACCGCTAGAAAACGGGTTTAGATACCCGTAGTGAGCACAGCACGGGCAACCCATTGTGTAGCTTTGTGCTTAATTCGAAATAAACAAACAAAATAAACCTACGACTGCAAAATGCCGATAGTACTGTTAGCTGAATAGTGAGTGTGATGATTTCCCCTTCTTCAGCCCCACACTGTTCCCCCCGTACCTCCAATAAAATAAAAATTAGTCAAGAAAATGAAGCACATTACTTTTCAGAAATTAACATAAGGATAATTTTGTTTATATGGTTAAATAATACGAAAAGCAATAAGACATTATCTGCAACATCAACGTTTTGTCTGAATATTTAAAAAAACTCCACAATTGTTTTGTTTTTTTTAATTTCGTGTGAAGCTACTCGAGGGCTTTCTGCGCTAGCCGTCCCTAATTTAGCAGTGTAAGACCAGAGGGAAAGCAACTAGTCATCACCACCCATCGCCAACTCTTGGGCTACTCTTTTACCAACGAATAGTGGGATTGATCGTCACATTAACGTCCCCATGGCTGAAAGGGCGAGCATATTTGGTGCGACCGGGATTTGAACCCGCGGCCCTCGGATTGCAAGTCGAACACCTTAACATGCCAGGCCAAACTCCACGATAAAACTGTAATTTTGTTTGTCTTTATTTTAACCATTTTTTCGTTAATGCACGGATAAATAAACCAATAACTCGTCAAGCAGCTCTGGGTATTTTTTACTACTTCAAATAGCATCAACATCGATAATACAAACCTCATTAAAGCTTCCATGTAACTTGTATATTAGTCCAATTTGTTTTTGTCTTTTTTATGTTTATACAGCATACAGTGAGCATTGCGTTGCCGAGTGGTGATTTGCTTATTTAAAGCACAGAGATGCACGATGGAAAATTTGCACCATGCTTTTGTTTGGATCGAACTCGGATTTCTAGCATAAATCTTCACGTTTTCTACTGAGTCACTGAAAGACGTGGTGACAGAAAACTTTACACGTAAGAAATTTCGAAAAAATATATGATAATGTTATCAAAACTTAAATGTATTTGGGTTTGGTTTGTTTTGAATTTCGCGCAAAGCTACCCGAGGGATATCTACGCTAGCCATCCCTACTTTAACAGTGTAAGACTAGAGGGAAGGCAGCTAGGCATCATCACCCACCGCCAACTCTTGGGCTATCCTTTTACCAACGAAAAGTAGGATTGACCGTACCATTATAACGCCCCCATGGCTGAAAGGTCGAGAATGTCTAATGTGACAGGGATTCGAACCCGCAACCTTCAGGTTACAATGTATTTGGATTTCTTTCAAAGTCGATTTTGTTTGAATTCGTTATTTTCTCGTTTATATTAACTTACTGTACATTAATAAAATTGGAATATCTTTTTAAAGCAAAATAATAATTAGTTTGCGATTTATAATTTACCTACTTGAAAACATAATTAGTTGATCCATAGTCCATTTTGTACAAATTATAAAAATTATGAAATAATAACAAAAATGTGTTTGTCTTAGAATTTGCTCTCTAATGGCACGATGTCATGTTCCGGACTTATACCTCTAGAAACGGGGTTTTGATAATTACATTAAAGATCGTGTTAATTTCAGACTTTTTGTTCAGTACAATTATTGTAGTTTAAATGTCACCTTAACTTTAACCTTTCTATCCAGTCCGATTATTTTATTTTAAAGATCACGTTAATTTCAACTCTTCTGTGTAATCCATATATTCTAGTTTAAAGATTATATCAACTTCAACCTTTCTATCCAGTCCAATTATACTACTTTAAAGATCATGTTGATTTCAGCCTGTTCGTTCAGAACAATTATTATAGTTTAAAGGTCATGTTAACTTCAACCTTTCTGTCCACTCCAAGGAAAGTTAAATGTGCGTGTGTTCGGTTTAGTGATATCCTTATTATAATGTGTGTATATTTAGTTTCTTGATGTCTACAGTATAATGTATCTGTGTTTAGTTTGATGATATCCTCAATGCAAGGTACACTCATTTAGTTTGGTGACATAAAAATTCAAGTCTGTGGATAATAGTAAACAATCTATATAGGCAACTCTAATAAAAATGCACAATAAAAATCAACGCTAACCACAACATTCCAGCGCCATGGGCAGCACAAAATAATTATTTTTTCTGTTATTGTCTGTAGTAGACTTTAGAGGATCCACAGCAATTATGAGATAGGACTCCCAGTGTGGGTGAGGCTGTCGCTCACTCAACAGGACAAGCTGTGTCAAGTCGAGTTCTATTGCTCCACCTGGTGGAATGGCGTTGCTTGTGAAATTCCCAGTGGGGTTTACCAGCCTGTTTGCTTTGTGGACGATGATGTCAGTAACGTTATATTGCAACAATGCAGGATTGGTTTGTTCGCCACCTAACGGCAGCACGTCTTCATGGTTATATGCACGGATGTAGGCCCATGTTTGAAGTATTTTCATTCCACTCCTTTGACGGAATACAGTATTTCCATTATTTTTTACCAGTATCTGAAAATAGAAGAAGCACAATTAATGTTCAGATTAATAATATTCGTTGTTCTGCGCCTTATTAAAAGTGAGCCTTTATTCCACAAGTAGTTACAACCCAACTCACCTTCAATCCACCAGGTATTTGATCTTTGATTGGTTTATCCATATAGTTTAGTGGAAAGTTTTTATAGCTCGTCTCGAAGCTGTCGTTGCTTGCGAAGTTTATAACTGTTCCATTGGCAAATTGTACTATTAGCTCGAGATCAACACCTGAAAAAACAAACTAGTTATTATTTGACTTTTTAATCACTGTCCAACAATTGATTTGTTTGTTCGTTAAATAAAACGAATGTGCAATAAGCTACTATTTCTGCGCCCACCGTGGGTATTGAATTTTGAGCGAGATATGCCTTCAGAATTACTACGAATTATCGCAATTGAAATGTCTTTACGAATGCATCGTATTAAAAATATAAGCTTAAAACTATGTCCCCTCCTTTATCACAATGGAGAAAAGAGACAAAAAATGAAGCAGTTTTGTACCACTAAACTCATCAAATGAAACACAGTTATATTGACCACGTCTTTTAAGCATTGATAAGTAGTTTAAAAATAATCGTTCAAAAGGTTTATGTATTTTGTCCGCTGTTTATGAGAGTAGCTCGTAAGAACTGGGGATATGGCTGTAAATTCCTGTATTTATTCACAGTTTCCAGCTCTCAGGCGGCTCAGCAGCAAAGTTGATGGCTTATGCTGACGCCCTATCTTTAATATTATGTAAAATAAATGTTGTAATAAATTGCTTTTGTTTTATTTTTAAATCCAAAACTATACTATAGGCTACCTTTGCTATGCCTACCACGATAGAGAAACTTGATATTTGGTTTCATAGGTCCACCAGTTTACCTCCGAACCACTGACGAGATGGTAAGTGAATGCAAAAATGTTTTTTATTTTGTACATTGTAGGATCTAAGGTATAAAATATGATCACATAATACCTAATATTTTGTACTTTTTCAAATTTATTTAATTTATAACCGTCAGTGAATTACCATTTTACTGATTTCCACAATAAATTTCAACCAAAATGAAATCGAGTTCAGAGAGTTCTTGAAAAGCTTTTTGTCAAACATTTGACCATCTCTTTGTCCATTCAGTATCCCTGAGAAACCGGGTTACGATACCCTTTGTTGGCACAGCACAGATAGCCCATTGTGTAGTTTTATGCATAACCGTAAACAAAACAGTTTATTAATTTCCTATATCTTTGAACTTGATAAAGTTCATGTTATCTTATTTTTCCTTCCCCTGGCTCTCCTGGTTTAAAATGTCATATAAAAATTATATTGAGAACACTCAATTTAAGTAAAACATTGCACACAAACACGTAATGTAAAAACAACAAAAAACAACACAGCAATTAGAATTGGTTTGTTTTGAATTTCGCGCAAAGCTACTCGAGGGCTATCACCACTAGCCGTCCCTAATTTTGCAGTGTAAAACTATAGGAAAGGCAGCTAGTTATCACCACCCACCGCCAACTCTTGTGATATTCTTTTACCAATGAAAAGTGGATTGAGCGTCACATTATAACGCCCCCAGGTCCGAAAGGGCGAGAATGTTAGGTGTGACGGAGATTCGAACCCGTGACCCTCAGATTACGAGTCGAGTGCCTTATTCACCGGGCCATGCCGAAGCAGCAACTAGGAATATACACAATAATACTTAGTTACATATTAATTTTATAAAAGCCGAGTGTAACTAAGTCGTTAGCATACTTATACTTTGAGCCACAGAGTTCATGTTTTGAGATCCGTTGCCCCAGAAATATGCTCCGCAGTTTGGACTGTAGGTGCGCTATAAGGGCGTTATTCAAACACCACAATTCAATTATACACAGACAATTATAATCTTAACTTTGTCACTACATAGAACTAAATGCCATCGTATTGATATTAGGTTGTTTAGAAATAAATATAGTTTTTTAACTGCGAAGTTGGGAAAGTATAAACCAATGTTGTAAAACATGCTTTAATCAAAGTAAGCACTATTTGCTTCGATATACTTTTGTTAACATGTATCGATGCTGTTTGTGCCCCTGCTGCAGAAATCAGAGTTTCTTTTGCCAATGAATTCCCTGAAAGCTTCTTCTGTAGCTGCCTGGTTTTGAAAGCGTTTAGTGTTAAAAAAGTTGTCAAATTGCTTGAAAAATTAAAATATGTATGGGAAAGGTCTTGGGAATAAGGTGGATGGGACAGAACCTCGATTCCCAATTCGTTCAATTTTTGGAGCGGCATCCTTGACAGGTCTCATAACGCCAATTTTGTTGATCTTCAGTCAGCTCATTCGAAATCCACTTATCCAACTTTTTCGTCTTTTTAATCAAACTCAGGTGGTTGGTAATGCTTAATTTGCTTGTGCCCACATTTTTTTGCAAGCTCACGTACTGTTGTGCGAGGGTCTATCTCAACTGCTTCCCTTAATATGTTTTTATCTAAGGATGGCTTCCTTCCACGACCTTCATGGTCTTTAAGACTTTCATCTCCATGTCGAAACCCTTGGAACCAATGCTGAACTATACGTTTAGTAACAGATTCATGGCATGGTTGATTCTCCATATAGTATAGGTAGTTTTTCGTCCAGGTTTGAAGTCGTAGAGGAAAATCAGAAGAACGTCCTTCTTATCCATACTGCCTTGGAAGTTGCGAAACATACTATGAGTAGAGTTGAAGCAGCAGACAATGAACACACCTTGTTAGCTACAAATGCTGAATTAAACCAACCAGCCAACGATAAGTTACTCAATATTCAGCTTATAAATGTCATCGTGAGAATTCCGACATTTATTTCTGGACAATCTAACACTATTCACACTACTTTTTTATCAATAATTTATATATTTATTTGCTACACAAATTAGGCTATCTATGCTGTGCCCATCAAAGTACAGAAACTTGATTGTTAGCGGTATAAGCCTACAGACTTAAAGTAGAATCACTGGTTGGAAGGAGCCATATTGTATATAATTTTGTTATGGTGCTATAATTTTAAATTCTATATTTCCTTGGCACTCTCGGCAAACATAACGTAGGTAGCCCATTGTGTAGTTTTGTGCATAAACAAAAAGAAACACATTTTCAGTATTGATGAAAGAAAACTCTATCACAATTAATTTGTTAGATTACATCCTTGGGTTATGAATTATAATTGCTTCAATCTCTTTTTACTGATCAAAATTTTGAAACTTGATTTTTGGAGTTCAAAACGTTGAGCTTACCTTCCTCATTAAGACATTCAAGTTGAAACAACGAGGCCATTGAACTGATGATTTCTGTTTGACCTCCTTCGGTCTTTTGAAGTTCGGCCACAAAGCAGGCTTAAAAGAAAAAATTTCTTTTTAATAATATAATTGTGTGATTTGACTCTTAATATTAGGTTTGTTGTTCAAATGACGACATTAATTTCTAGGTATTTACTCTAACATAAAATTGCATCACTATAAAAACATTAGTATTTACTTTTAATAGATGTAATTAAAATATATTATGAGATAGAAATTTATTCAGTTAAAAAGTTAGAGATGTCAAAAATAAGACAAAGATAATTTTCGTAACTTACCATCTCCGCAGAATTCAACTGGATCCACCATTATGTTATCTAATGCAACTTGAATGGATGTGTTTGATTCTGTAAAATATACGCCCATTTATTGGTCATTAAATTGATAAGAATTAGTGTAAGGGTTTAGATAAATTAATAAATAGTAAAAACCAGTTTTAAGGTAATTTGATAAGACCAAGCACTGATGTTTGGGTAGGTTGGTAAGAGTAGGACCAGTGTTTAGATTAAATGTAAAGGGTAACAATATGAGTTCAGATAAATTCATAAGGTAAGAATTAGTTTTAATAGAAGTTGATAATTAAAACAACCAGTATTTATACAGACCGACAGAATTAGTATCTGTATGTAAAAAATAAATTGATAAAAGTAAGAATAGTTTTTTTTATAAGTGACGATAAATTGATAAAAATTTTAATTTTTAGCCTGTTAGACGTTCAATAAGATAATAATAAGACGATCAAATTAATTAAAATTAGTTTATTATTTTTTTACAGTTTTGACATGGAATGAGGTATGTAAGTTAATGGTTACAAACAGTTTATTTTTTTGTTTATTATTGTATTTTTTATCATATCTTTAGCTGATATCTTAATGTTTTCAAGAATAAGAATGAATAATAATAATATTTTAACCCTACTATGTCCGCCATAGACATAACCAAAGACATCTTTCACTCAAAAACAGAGTTCATCAGGCTAGCTGAAATACAGCAATGGTCGGGAAACTGTTTATTATAATAACAATTATTGAAGTATGAAGGCCTTTACTTCGCTAGTAAAACATGACTGTGCTTAATTTTACTTGTATAAGATATTAGTATCAGGCCCAGAGGCTTATTATGAGCGAAATATGTAGTTGTCGGTGTATATGGGACGTAATATCAAACACTCTTCTTCTTGGAAGGGACTGAATTATACAACACAATATTAATGGCACATTATGAAAATAATAAACTATGATCATACTTTGTAAGTTTAGGAAAGGTGTTCACACCATAACAAGATACTTTGCTGTTGAACTTACTATATTGAACAGGTATTGTTCCCAATTTCGTAGCCGAACTTGTAGGGGTCTCGACGTCATGTGATAGAGACAGATATACAATGATATCATAGCTGGCGTCGGCACTTGTAGTTGTTTCAGCAGGTGTACCTACGTTTATTACGAAATTGCATATATCCTGGAAGTATAATAACTTTTTCAGTAAAAAAGTGATTGCAAAATTTTTAACAATGTTGAGAACACTGGAAAAATTCATTGTAGTGAGTAAATACCTTCTTATAATACTTACATTATGCGAGAGCTGTAATGTATTTTAAGTCCCAGAACTGTAAATCAATATAAAAATGAAATAACCTTTATGTGTAAAGATTGGCTTAAAAAGCAAATAAGAACCTTGCGAACAGTTTATAATATTTCTAAACTCCATTCTTAAATTGATTTCAGTCGTAGACTCTATTCCTGACCATTTACACCATTATAATTATAGCCCACTTCCCAATGATAACTTATGGTCAAACAAAGAAACTGTCGAAGCTTGTTGAAATAGTTTTATATTTTTATAGTTTCTGAAAATTTTCACCCATTTTTTTCGGCTTTCTTAATGTGATATTTAATCCTCAGAGAATGATAGAACCAACCAACCTGTCAACCAGGAACTTCGTCCAAGAATCATCAACGATTTGTTTAAATCCAACAATCATAAAGAATCAAATCATCAACTGAGTTTTTGTTAACCATATAAGAACTTCGGCCACGGTCATAATAAATTGATTCATCAACTGATTTTGTTATCAAGAAACCTCCTCCAAGTCACTGACGATTTATATAAATATAGCAGTCAGATTTCTCTGGTAACTTTAACCAAATAAAAGGTTTCACACGTAAGTGTACATATAAAATAAACAACTAAAATAAAAAGTTTTTCAACGACTGCTCGTCTCTCAAACAACTAGACAGTATTTTTCAGATTTTATCACACTGTAGTTACGTTTTTGCCCTGCAGTGGCTCAGCGGTATGTCTGCGGACTTACAACGCTAAAAATCGGGTTTCGATACCCGTGGTGGGCAGAGCACAGATAGCCCATTGTGTAGCTTTGTGCTTAATTCAAAAACAACAACAAGAAGTTACGTGTTTTTTATTTCCGTTGATTTCATATGACGTCATCAGATACAGCTTTCTAACTACCAGTTATAGTGTTCTTTATTCCACCATCTATTACAATAACTAGAGATATGGGTGCAGGTTGGAGGTGCTGCCGATCCTGAAATGAATGAGATCTTCGGATTTCCTGACACCCTCTTCAACTTTAAAATCGTTACTTCTTTTATTACCAAGGGTAATTTTCATTCAAGGCATCAGCTACAGTCTACTCACGTAACCAAGTGAAACAGCTATCTTCTTAACAAAAAGCTTCTCAAACAACAACGGGCAGTTCTACCAGACCGCCACTATAATTATACTTTTAAAAAATCAAAACCAATTTTCTTCAGTAATCGTAAAAGTGGATTTCATAAGCAGGTATGTATAAAGCTTCTGAAGAATGCAAACAACCATTTATAGAACACACTTACCGTTATACTAGTTCTTTCGGTTGGGGTTTTCCACATTGGTAAACCTTTTTCTGGACAAGAAAATGATTCCAAGTGAGGCATAGCTGAAAAAGATAAGAAAATATTATAACGATATGATTTAATGTAATCATTAAAACCTTATAAAGAGCAATAATACCCGTATTTCATTGTTTGTTATGTTAGAAAAACACGTAGGCTCAATAACTGTTAATATAAAGCGATAAAAACACTACGAAACCAGCGCTTTCGAAACGTGGACTTTTCTTCTCCAGTGGTAAACTATTTCACTTTTTATATAGTTACACGAATATTATTAGTTATCATTTCTACCTCTCTCTTTTCTTGATTAGTAATATGTCTAACTGTCTGTACTTTTTATATTCTGATGAAGGGATTAGGCTCGACACGTTGATTTTGAAACAAATGTAGAAGGATTAATTTATTTTGCGTCTAACTTGCATGATTTCCTATAACTTTGTCAGCGATGTGGTAATATCATAATTGCACCTGATTTGAACTTTCACTGAATACTTTTACAATACGTTCACAGATATTCGAGACCCGGTATGGCCAGGTGGGTTAAGGCGTTCGACTCATAATCTGAGGGTCGAGGTTTCGAATCCCCGTCGCACCAATCATACTCGCCCTTTCAGCCGTGGGGGCGTTCTAATGTGACGGTAAATCCCAGTATTCGTTGTTTAAAAAGTAGCCCAAGAGTTGGCGGTGGGTGGTGATGACTAGTTGCCTTCCCTCTAGTCTGGCACTGCTATATTAGTGACGGCTAGCGCAGATAGCCCTTGAGTAGCTTTGCGCGAAATTGAAAAAAAACAGACGAACAATCACAGAGCTTCCAGCCGTGACCGGTTGTTTTCGGATGTGATAACGTCTCATTTAAACGGGTGATTTGAAAGTTAAATTATTGTCCAGCTTGTTATATTTTAGACTGTTTCGATAATGCTTATATTACTGTATTTTATTTAAAATTGTATATTATTTTTGACGTCTATTTTCTCTGTTTTCTTATTTATTTTTAATAAATTTATTTGCTTTTGTTTTATTTGTTTTGAATTTCGCACAAAGCTACTCGAGGGCTATCTGCGCTAGCCATCCCTAATTTAGCAGTGTAAGACACAGAAGGAAGGTAGCTAGACATCACCAACCACTGTCAACTCTTGGGCTACTCTTTTATCAACGAATAGTGTGATTGACCGTAACATTATAACGTCCCAACGGCTGAAAGGGCAGGCATGTTTGGTGCGACCGGGATTCGAACCCGCGACCCTCGTATTACGAGTCGAACGCTTTAACACACTTGGCCATGCCGGGCCTAATTTGTTTGCTTTGATTGGTTGAGCGTTTATCTCTTCTTAAACCGCTAGAGTTGAGTTTATTCACATCAAACCTTTGAGCTTCTCATTTCGGTTTGTTTACGTATGAGATAAATATTCCATGGGTGAAAATACTACAGCTTTTCAGTTATAACGTGTAGATGAACCACGATCATAAAAAAAATAGTTATAACATATTCTTAGTTTTAAACAAACTTTTCAATCAAAATGGCTGATTTAATAACACATTTGCAGTTAAATTGTGGAAAGGGATAGGCGGGGCCGAATGGTTAGCGTACCTGGTCCGTAAATTCGAAAATTCATGGTTCGCTATCCGTTCGGCCCTTGTTTACGCTATAAGAGTAACGGCCAGTTCTCCCTATTTGATCATGGGAGAGTAGCCCAAGAGTTGACGAAGTGTATTGTTAACTACCTGCTTTTCTTCTAACCTACCAGTTTAAAATTAAGAACGGATATGCGCAGATAGCCCTTTTGTAGTTTTGTGCGAAATTCTGAAAAGAAACAAAAACTTGGAGAAAATAAGTTGGCTATTTTCTGAACTTTATATGTAAGGAGTTTACTTAGCTTTAAAAAATGACAAGGATTCTTTCATATAAATTTTATTTTTAGTAGGCGCCACTTTCTTCACCAAAATGTTTTGTTTATTTGTTTTTTTTTGCTCTAAAAATACAATGGGTAACCACCATACATCAATGTGTATGTTTTGAATTATATTAATTTAAAAGGAACGTAGCACAAATTCGCACCCTCAAAAACATTATGATTATAAATTGGTGAAATCTTCAGTCAGTTAATTATTGTTTATGCTAATTGTAAAGTGACTCTATGCTGCTAATTTTAGTTATTTGTAGGTTTACGTATGAAGGGTGCATAAATTCACTACCCCTGAAGCTCAAAATAAACAAGTCAAAAACAAACAAATCGATTTTATAAATTTACCTTTTGCATGTGTATGGTGTATGTATTTTCTTATAGCAAAGCCACATCGTGCTGTTTGCTAAGTTCACCGAGGGGAATCGAATCCCTGATTGTAGCGTTGTAAATCCATAGACTTACCGCTGTACCAGCAGGGGGCTTACATTTTGCATGCATCAAGTTTGGCTATGTTCATCATGGAAAGACAATAATACAAATGTAAGCTCAGGATCCCCTGGGAAAGATATGTTTTGATTTATGAATAAACATTTAAAGTGCTTGCATTTATTAAAACACTATTGGGTATTAATATAGATCTTTTGTATTAAAATTTATAGATCTAACTGAATGTGGCTACTTTCACTTTGTTTTGAGTGCCTGATTTCAACACTTTCTTTCACACTAAGATTTACTTGGTTGAATAAATCTGACTTTATTGAATAAACTCTGCATTAAATTTAAAGTATTTTTTTTTATTTATGTTTAACACATTTGACTTCAGAAAGTATCTAAAGGAACATTGTTGCATGGAATTTCTTTGTTGTTGCTGTTGTTGTTTTTTCATTGCTTCCACGGTGACAATAGTTTCGGTCATTTCCAACTGCTAGGACAATCTGACATAACTGTTGAACTATGGATTTGTTGGTTGTTGTTTGTTGTTTTTTTTGTAGGAGAATTTTTTGTTCACTTGTTTAATGAAGGAAAGTAAGAAATTCTGCTGAGTTTCTTTCTTATTCTTTTGAGATGCAAGTGCTGTTCAACTTGTCTCTCCAGGTGGTTGTTACTTGTAAAATAGATAGATCAATCCATGTCTGTTTCTATTGGTTGAATGTATTTATTTTTCTCTTACTCCCTAAGTGATAGATTATCTTGACGATTATTTATCCAAAAGCGCTTGGCAAGAAACTGAGTTCGTGGTCTTCATACAAATATCTTTGCCCTTTTATGTATATGGTTTATTCACGTGAAATAAAATATTATGAACAACAACAAAAGAAAACAACGCATCAAGTGCAGAAGTTGTTTTAATCTTGCAGTACAAAGACGGTAACAACAAAACAGGTTTGGAAGGGTCAGTATTGGCAGTAATCCTATCACCAAAACATTCTGTCAGAACTTGAAGTTGACTGCAAAAACAAAATGACTGAACCTCAGAGTAAGTAATAACTTCTTTCTGTTCACATATAAGCTTGCCGTAACTGGTGTGAAAAGGCCTTGATTTGTACTGTAGGGTGAGAGGACAAGTACTTTTCAGTTTCCAGTAGGGAGAAGTTCAAGAACCATTAATTACTACCATGCTTTGTATTTTGACCAGAAAAAAGTACAATTATTGTGGTTCTCAAAACTAAAACCAAATATCTGTAGCTAGTAAGGTCTGGGTCTCTCTTTTTCGGCCAATGACGATGCAAAGAGCATGCCATGTTTGCGCGTTTGGATAAGTGCATTATCTGAAATATAAATGGAGGTTAGAGAGCACACACGTGTCTAAATTTCTTTTAAAAATCATACTCTAAACACCTACCCTTCTCAAGATTGTGAAGCCTTCTAAACAATCCTATCGCACAAATAAGACTTAAAATGTAATTCCATAATGAACAATTAATTAAGCCTTGGCACCGACTAAATCAATATTCAAAAATGTAGCTATTACGTCCATAAATTTGGCTAATTTCATAGTGTTCTCATTTTCCCTATTAAATGCTAAAAAAGTTTTTTATTTTTATTTTCCCTTTTCTTATTTTCATCTTTCGAAGCTCTATTCAAATAAGTGGTTGAATTTAACAACGCAAAATGCATATTTTTTCTTTATGTTCATTGGCCTTAAGATTTTGGCCAGCAGTGTGTATGTAAAAACGGCTGGTATGGATTGAGAAAATTCTATGTAGAGGAGCGAACAACGTTTCGACCTTCTTCGTTATCATCAGTTTCACAAAGAAAGAAAGAGGTTAACTGACCGATAGCTGACCACGTGTTTGAAGGGGGTTGTCTAATTAAGTGTAGGAATGTAAAGGGCGTGCTTAGATTCTTACACCTACACTCAATTACACAACCCTCTTCAAACATGTGGTCAGCTATCGGTCAGCTACCTTCTTCTTTCTTTGTGAACTTGACGATGACCGAAAAAGGTCGAAACGTTGTTCGCTCCTCTACATAGAATTTTCTCAACTCATACCAGCCGTTTTTACATATATACTACCAAAATTTCCCTTCTGCACTCATTTACTGTTGTGTGTGTGTGTTTTCTTATAGCAAAGCCACATCGGGCTATCTGTTGAATCCACCGAGGGGAATCGAACCCTTGATTTTAGCAGTGTAAATCCGTAGACTTACCACTGTCATCTACTGTTCCTAAGCTTTTCAGTTTTCAAACATTTTTATCCGTGGCATAACGGATCATAGAATGATACTATGTTGTTTTTTTCAACCAGAGACTTTTAACTTACAGCTCCGTCATCTCTTGAATGATTTGAGATCTATTTACAGTTTTGGATTCAGGAAGTCAAACCCTTTTGATTGATGTATTTGACCATGCCCAAGGTCTCATAGAATAATTTGCTCTTATCTTGCCTAAGAGAATTTCAATTTGAGGGTAGGCTTGCAGAGATCTTGATGAGTAATACAATCGTATCTGGTATACGCGCTCCCTAAGCTTCATACTGCTGGCGTACAAAAATATAAATAATAAAAAGAAAGAAAAAAAAGTTTCGTAGATTAATTAACTTTAATCCTATCTGAAAGAATTTCAAGTGGCTATTGATGATTTCCTCTTGTTTGTTGATTTGTACACCGTACTACGAAAATAAAATGAGCCTTGACCATATAAACACTCAATGTCTTGTCATTGAGAAAATCATCTTCTGGTAAGTTATCGAGAGAATCCACTGGTGGTACTCTGCAAACGCCTCCGACAGTTACTTTAGGCTTCTCATCAGGTTGATATACCAGTAGTGAAATCTTCCGTATAGTTGACCAGTTGTCACTTTCTCACCAAAGTACATCCAGAGATCACATGAGCGATTTTGGTTTCAACCACGTATCTTTCTCGATTCTGCTCCGTTGCATTTTAAGCTGAATGTCTTCATTATCTTGTACTTTCAACTTTGCTTTGATGTCTTTTTATACGTTTCTTGATATTATAATCTTTATATACATCTCCTATGACTTTTAAACTTGAGAAAATACAGTTTCTATCTTGTCCTACAACAAAGTGATCTATATTCACACTTTGTCTATATATGTTATGTCTTGTTCTTGTAATTCATATCTTACTAAGCTCTTATCTCATTTTTCTTGATCTTCTTCTATATTTCTCTTTCTTTCTTCCAGTTTTCATCTTTTTTCTAGAGCTTTTGCTGTTGTTTCTTTCTTTTTATTGTTTTCCCATTGTTTTAGCATTTCCAGCAAACTTTCAATCTCGCTTTGCCCTTGTGGAATCATCTTGAGGTTGGCTCTGATTTCATTTTATTTTTGCTTAAGTAATCCCACTTCTGACACTAATGCTATAATAGCGTCTGCTATGGGGCGATTTTTTTTGGATCGTTTAGTGAAACTTCCGGTTCATTTAATAATAAGGAAAACACTTTATTTCTCCGACTTGAAATTTTAACAACTACAAACTTAACTTGCAAAATCCCCATGTAACTGACTGCAGCCCTAACTTCATAAATAACGCTGAACAGTCATTTGTGAACGTCTTTTGCACCTAACTCTGTTACTTCGTTAAAAACAAAACTCAAAACTTTCATTGCTGAAATAACTAACTGATTGGTTGAATAATCAGTTCATCACCGGGGCTGATCTTGTGACTTTGTTCCGGTGATTGATTGATTATTGAGCCAGTCAGTTATTTCAGCAAAGAAAAACTACTTCAAAATATAAAAAAATTAAATGGAATCACAATCTGCACGAATTTCTCATATGTTGTGGTCAGACATGCTGAAATGACCTTTTACGTTAATCTTATTGGCATATTCTAAAGTTTTTTGTTTGTTTTTACAAGGGCGTACTCTCCAGACAAAATGTGAACGTCCCACAATGATAAGAAACAAGTGCCAAAAATTAATTTTTGTATGTATTTTAATAAGAAACAACTTTAATACTAAGCCTAATACCGACTTTTGCTCACTGATCTTGCCAGCTTTCCTTTACAATTTCGATGATGAGAGAAAAATTGCATTAGCGAATGTATATTTTTAAAAAGCTTTTGGTATTATTCTTAACGATATTTGCTCTAATAAGGATCGTCAATATATGTAAGAAGTAATAACAGAAAATGTAACAACTAGTATGCTGAAAATATAGCGTATAGAATTTACGAACATAAAACGTGAGAAAATCTAGATCAATGATTGTGAGAAACATATTTTTATAAATTCAAAGAAACTGTGGTAGCAAAAGTATGGTACAAAAATTTAGCACAGGTGTAGTGGTAGAAACATCTACTTTAGAGCGCCTACAAAGTAGTCCAAACAAAATCGTGGTGCGAAAATTTAAAACTGTAATACGATTGTGTCTTATATATGATGAAAATAGTGGTAGCAAAAATGTGGCTGGTAGGAAAATTTAGATTGTGGTAGGAAAAAAATATATAGATTGTAAAAAATGAGAGGTAGCAAAATTGAGAATAATGGTAGGTAGAAATATGTGTTATAAATATAGATGTAGTAACCCAAATCCTTTATCTATATTTCGGCATCTTTACTTGAAATTACTCAAGGCATTAATGGGCTAACTTGCGATGGGTCAGTAGTAAGTCTCAGGGTTTATAACGCTAAACACCGGGTTTCGATACTCACTAAGGGGAAGACCTTGATATTTCATTGTGTAGCTTTGCATTAACAACAAAATCAAAATCAATAGGTTGTTACTATCTCGTGGATAATACAAGGAGATGTATAAGTTAAGTAATGGCGTTACAAATGTTTTATTGTAATCCCGTTATCGATAAATCTCAGTTATACGATACCGTTAAAATATTCAAACAAAACTAAATGATTCAAAATATTGTGCAGTACATTGTGTTTTACTAATCCACAAACTGCACAGACGTAACAAGTCTGATAGGTAAATTAAATGTTTAAAAGCCACGTTGTGAAGATGCAGCGCTGTAGTAAGACTGTAATAGTGTGAAGATAACAAAATAGTATGGCATTAAGAAAGAACATGCTTCATACAAAAGTTACGGATTTTATAATATTTAAACAAAGTATGCTAAAAGTGTTCTTATAAGTTAGTTCACATTCCACTCACACGTGACATGCTGCAGGAGAGAACTGACTCACCACCGATTTGACATTGATAGACTGACATGAGATAGATTATGTCATATTTTGTAATGGTGAATAATAAAAAAAGACTTTTGTATAGATAAGTTGATACCATTTTTGAGACCATAATTTTCAATCTTGATATTTAGTACTTTTTTTATTTCTAGTCCGTTCCTCTCGGTGGGCTCAGCAGATAGCCCGATGTGGCTTTTCTGTAAGAAAATACACACACAAACACACATTTGTAGTCCAGCATGACCACGTTAATAAGGCGCCTGACTCGCAATTTGAGGGTCGTGAGTTCAAATCCCATTCCCACCAAACGTGTTCGTCCTTTAGTTGTGAGAACGTTATAATGTGACAGTCAATCCCGCTATTCGTTAGTAGAACAGTAGCGCAAGAGTTGGTGGTGGGTGGTAATGACTGGCTGCCTTCCCTCTAATCTTACACCGCTAAATTAAGAACAGCTAGCGCAGATAGCCCTCGTGTAGCTTTGCGCGAAATTCAAAACAAACCAAACCTAAATACATAAACTTTTTCGAAATTATTTTTGTATAGATTTTATCGAATTTAAAAACACCGATACCAATTTTACCAAAGATAAAAAGAAAATTGAAAAATAAGGGTTAAAGTTAGGTGGTTGTTTTAAGAGCAAGGCCACATCTGCTGTGTCCACTGAAGAGAGTCAAACCCCGGATTTTAGTGTTGTACAACCATAAAATTACTACTGTCTTACTAGGGGACGAAAAGATTATTTTGTTTATTTCCAGTAAGAAAGAAAGAAGGCAGCTAGCACCACCACCAACCGCCAACGTTTGGGCTACTCTTTCGCCAACGAATAGTAGGATTGCCCGCAGATATAAGGCCCCCAAGGCTGAAAGAACGAACATGTTTGGTATGTCAGGGATTCGAATCCGCGACCCTCGGATTACGAGTCGAGTGCCTTTACCATCTGGCCATGCCGGCCCTAGGACGGTAAGAAGTTACGCTAATTTATAGGCACACACTTTCAACTGAAAAGTTAAGAAGCGGGATATTACTTTGTTTATTAATACCTTTAACTATTTTTACTAGCTTTTTCAAATGTTTGTTACAAAACAGTATATAGTAAAATCGCTAATAGTTGGTTGATGTCACCGAAGAAACTCAGTTATAAGCCGTTTGAGTGTGTATTGCGGTTTGCTTACAGTAAGCACTAAAAATAAAAGATCTTGACCTTCCAGAAATGTTCCCACCTTCAACCCACTTTGTTTTCTCAGTAACTGAATAATTCGTGAGAAGTTAAAGCATGTCAGTACTAATAGTTAAAACAATAATATTATAAACAACCGATAAATAAATTGAGTGCGTAGGTGGCGAATGAGTCTTTTTGTTTGGGTTATCTATTCAGTTAAATATTTTGTGTGGTATTTTTGAGTTGCTGAAAATAAAGTTCTGTAACGAAAGTTGTATTTGTGGAGGTTTTCGTTTGTCCACGAAAAGCGTTCAAGGGGTTTGCCCTTCGAGCAGTCAGAGATAAACTAAGCCTTCCCAAACTTCTTACATGCACCATCCTTCATTGAATGATGTGTTAAAATATAAGGATGCTCAATTGTTGTTTTATATACAATAAAAGATGAATATTTATCATTGAGTCGAGGATTTCTACCTTCGTCAGGTTTAACCGCAAACATAACACACAGATCGCTTAGCATTTATACTTATAAAAGTAAAAAAAAAAATGTTTGTCTGTGCATGAAGTACTTCGTGGTCTTTGTATCAATTTCAATTGAACTTAAGGGTGTACACTGGATTAAAGGGCGTGTCACAGGATGGTTACTTTTCAGCCTTACCTACCTTGGGTCAAGCCCACAGCAAAAATATGTTTGTTTAGCTAATGGCTCCACGATCTCTGACTAATTCTTATTCCATTTTTTCTTTTGAGTTTTTTTTAGAAAAATTTTAGTTCTTTCATTAACGATGCCAAACATTTATATTGTTGCCAGATAAAATAGCAAACAAAGCACAAGGTGAGACCCTTTAAATGACAAAGCTACATCTGAAAACCCCTTGTTTTTTACATTATCAATTTTATGCTAAGTGTTCAAGAGTGGCATCATCAAGAAATCTCTTTATTTTGGACCAGGAAGGAAGAAGAACATTTAATGTTGTCCAGTGGTCCATCAAGAACCACTGAGAGTATGAACAAATACTGAGGCTGCAGAGAGGGCGTAGCAAAAGTAATGAAGTAAAGTGAAGAAATGTAACCATCGCACCATTTCTGTAACAGAAAATAAAGTAGTTGAAAAGTAAACTATGTGTGAAATAGACTATACATATAAATTATTGATTTAATTTAATACTTCAAGTTCTACATTCAGCTCTTACCCTCCATGACGTAGGATGGGTCTTATACTATACATAGACGTGTGCATCGTGCATTTTGAAACATATGGTTACATTAAATATTTTCGTTCTCTCTTTCTCAGAGGTTAATAGTGACGTTTAGAAGGATGAAAATAAATAGTTCTAATATGAACTTCATACATTACTCTGCCATGTTATTAAGGGTGTGTGTGTGTTTTGTTGTTTTTTCTTATAGCAAAGCCTCATCGGGCTATCTGCTGAACTCACCAAGGGGAATCGAACCCCTGATTTTAATGTTGTAAATCCGGAGACATACCGCTATACTAGCGGTGGTAGGTTCTAAAGGAAATATATCATAATCGAAAACCATTTGGGACTGGCTTAACTGTCTTAACTGTCCTACTGTTAAAGCGTAAGCGATTCAAAAATGCTTTTGTTGCAAGTGGAAAACAACAAGAATTTGTGTTAACTAAACTTAAAATTAATAAGCACTAATAAAAGGTTTAATTTTCATAAAAAACTATGTGGGTTTGTTTAAATATCAGCATCAAGCCTTTATTAACATCACCGCGAAATAGTTATTGTAACTTCAATATTTATGGGTAGTTCAGGTATTTTTGAACAAGTTAAAACTGAGTTAAAACAATAATTTAAGACTTTCAGCATCTGTAGTACATACCGGATGGATGTGCACATTTTGATAACAAATGTGTAGTATTGTGTAGTATTGGGGTGATGACTAGCTGTTTTCCTTCTAGTCATCACCAGCCACCGTCAACTCTTGGACTACTCTTTTATCAATGAATAGTGGTATTGTCCGTGATATTACAACACCTCCACAAGTGAAAGGGCAATTATGTTTGGTGTGACGAGAATTTGAGTGCCCTAACCACTTAACCATACCGGGCCTCTTCAGGATTAATAAATAAAACTTCTTATAGTACAATTCAAAGTGCAATGAAACTGTGATGTAATTCTCTTAAGATATTTGTAATATATATGTGAAAGTTTCTATATTGTTTTGATGGAACAACAAATGGATATTCATAGTACAAGTTAGCTTTTATTTTGTTTGATTGTACATCAAACCTGAAAAAAAAAGTAAAATCGCTATAATAAAAATCCACATTAGGGATCAGTTATATTGTCTTGTATAAAACTTGTTAAGCCAGGATGTTTAACCTTTTGCGCTTCCTTTGTGAAGGAATCTCATATGTAAAAACAAAGTTGTGAACTTACCAATGGCAGTGGTCAAAACTGAAAGAAAGTTCAAAACAAAGGTTAAGGATTTCAATCTGCCTTCCATCATTATAGATAATCGTAAATTTAAACAAACTGTAACTGTAGTTTTTAAAGAGTCTTCAGGCACGTGTTGCACGACTTGAATTTACCACGGAAATTGTGATTTGAGCGAAAAGGAATGAACAGGTTGCCAATATCTTGTTTACACCTCACCTAAGGAAACAAACGGTTGCTAGGTGCACTGATCGACTCTCACAATACACTAAAGAAAGCCTAGCTTAAAACGGGTCGATCGCCGTGGTAACCTAGGGTAAAAAAAAAATTATGAACTTACATATATGTACATTCGCTTGGAAACCAAGTGTTCATGACGTTAGTTTTATACCAAGGTTAATAATAGAGTATTGAAAAATGGACCATCTCAGCCATAGTTACAACAGGTCAACTATGTAAATATTAAAAGTTTCGTTTTCCAACTGTATATAATAAATAATTTTTGCGGAATACATTCTGCCAGCCGTTAAATATTTACTTAATTTTAGTATAACGTTAATACTATTTGTTTATTAGTGTTACCATTACTTATCTAAATGTATATCGATTACATTGTTAAATATCAATTCAAACATTTGTTTTTCTTGTTATTGATTTTGAAATACTTGTCAGTTTTATTAATCTTTTGTTTTTCTCCTGAACATGTCATAACATGAGATATACCTAATAATTAAATTTACGATTCCTTCCTAGACTGTTGCATTATTTTTGTAAAAAATCAGCTTGTGTTAGAGCAAAGCCACACTGAGTTTTCTGCTGTGTTCATCTCGAGGAATGAAGCTCCAGAATTTAACTATTTAAGTTCATAAAATTACTACTATTTTACTCTCGGGCTTTTTTTAATAGTTCGTTTATATGCTAACAGCTATATGTAAATACAAAAACGCTCTTTAAGACTACACCCCTCTGTGTATATCAATATTTAAATATCTAATGTTTAACTTATCTTTTTACATGAAGTATATCAATTGAAAGAGTAAACACGTGTTTTGTTCATACAAACAAAACTGATGCAAAACGAAAAACAAAGTAGCAAAGATATAACGAAGATGTGCTTTATATGTTAACAGCTCTTTAATTTCTTTATAAATTTGACCTATGAATTTTAATCAAAAACTGTATTTTGTTTATACATATGTTGGGAATACTCTGTATTCGCTCTTATCACTCATTAGTAGGGTACCAGACGTTGTTCAGATGTAAATTGTCTTAACTGATTTAGTTCTTTATTCCCATACTAATTTATTGATCTACTGTAAAACTTCTTTGCACATAATATATTTTGTATTGCTGTCAGGAATAAAGAATAAAATATTTTTGAAGTTCTTTCTTCTTATGTTCCCTTTTCTCAATTACAACTTTTGGATTTTGTTGTATATTTAGATAGGCTTAACCTTCGTTAAGCCTTGGTGGTATCTTGGAGCTTCAGAGAGGGTCACTTAGAAAAATTTAATATCCCGAGTTGTTTTGATTAAGCCAACCATATTAATCGTGATTTTTTTTTTTTTTTTTTTTTTTGCAAAAGAGAAAATCAAAATGATTTATTTATCTAACTAAATATTTTGATTAAAATCGATACAAATAACAATGTGCGAAAATAAATGAACATTTGCTAAAGCTGTTTTAATCAAAGCAAAACTGGGTATATTGTTTCTGCTTGTTGCATGTGCTTAGTATAAGATTTCAAGTCTTCAGGACAAAAATTCCTTACCTTTTGGTGTCCTGATTTCTTTTGTGGTTTGCAACGTATTCTGACTTTATCATCGTTCCGTTTAATGAAAAATTGATTTTTCTCTTTTCGTTGCAACACAACATAAATACAAATTAGCTAATAACAAACGTTTTTGTAAAGTTAGCGAAAACCTAATTCTTGCGAGTACACGCAAGCAAAGCAAAAAATATGGCTAAAGCGAGCCTATTTAGTTGAGAGAGTGTGCACGCAGGTTTGAGAGAAAGCACCATCTTTTTTTCAGTTAAGGAAAGTTAAAGAATAGGTATGCATGTGTAGAAAGAAGAAAGAGTACAAATGAAGGCTTCACGAAGTTTTTAAATTGTGTTAACAGATAACTGGTAACGTGTAATTAAGAGGAATGTTCTTTATGTTTCTTTTATGTGCGAGGACTTCTCTTAATCATTCCATCCATGATAAAACAAATCCAGCCGTTTTAATTTGAGATAAACTGATTGTTCTGTTTGCTAAAAATTGCTATATTGGTCACTTTGACCACAATTTACGGCCTAAGTATGGTCTTGGCCACATAGTCTATGTTATTTTCCGAGTTTGAAATTTGTATCTTGAAGATGTGGTCTTGAATAAGGAACACATCCACAGAGAGAGAGGATCATTCACACTTGTATATGAAGAGTTTGCTAATTTCAATATGATGAATCTGTCCTTTAATACAACTAGCATAAAGTACCTCTTCTGATATCTGGTTCAAAGTCCCTGTCTACCAGAAAAACTATTCTATTATTCCCAATTACTTCTGTAGTTATTTCTTTAAAACAAAAACAAGTTTCGTTAAGTCATACGTCCGTGAAACTTGAGCCAACTATGGTGTTGCTAGGTTGGTAACCTTCTTTCTTCCAAGTTTAGATTTAGGTTCATTTAGACCTGAGAGGATCAGATATAATGTTCACCTCTTCCTCCCTCCTTGACGGTTTGTGTGCGTTCTTCTAATTTTTTTTTATTTCAACAGGAAAATACTGGTGTTACTACAACACGAGGAGAAGTGGCTGTGTCCAGTTTTCCAGGCAATACTCTGACCCAAATCAAGGCAATGCCCATGTGTGTGACGAGACTATTATTTAATGTGTTTATATTATTTTTTCTTCTTTTGGTTCGTAGTAGTCCTCTACATTGTAAACAGTTCCAGTAATATTCACACACTTTAAATTAAATCACTAGGATAAATTGCACATAAATATTATTTCAATGCACTCGTAATTCTTGATAAACTGTATTATCAAGGTCTAATTATAGATGGCCTTGACTTATCTTTATATTGTTGCTTATTATAATTTATCTCAGACAAGTCTTCGACGTATTATGTTATATATTATGATTTGAAACAGACGGAAATTTTAATTTTAATTTAGACGTTAATGAAGTGTCAATATATATCAAATTTATGATATTTGCCAACAAGATTGATACACACAGTTTTCTTTCTTAACATAAATACGTTTTAATATACAAACAACAATACAATTTATAATAACGATTATTACTAATAATGGTACCCAACAAAGTCAGGTGGTTAAGATACTCGACTCGTAATCAGAGGATCACACCAAACATCCTAGCCCTTTCAGCCGTGGGGGGCGTTATAATGTGACGGTCAATCCCACTATTCGTTGGTAAAAGAGTAGCTCAAGAGTTGATGGTGGGTGTTGATATCTAGCTGCCTTCCCTCTAGTCTTACATTGCCAACTTAGGGACGATCAGCGCAGATAGCACTCGTGTAGCTTTGCGCGAAATTCAAACCAAACCAATAATGGTTTATATACAATAGTTTTACAAATTTACAAACAATATTGAATTTTCTACCTGGTCTGGAACAGAATCTTTTATCGACGTTCACAGAAACCGAATTAATTCTATGTTGATACACTGGTACAGTTCTCTTGACGGCTAGCAAGCTTGAAGCACACGTATGTTTTTCACCGACGAAAATATCAAATATCCTCTTAAAAATACTAACTTCAGAAGTTAATTTACGGAAGTTAAGAGGTTTGTACTTTTTTTGAATTTATAAACTTTCCTGGTCAAATATCTGTAATTTTTAGATTAATAAGCGTTTAACACAATTATAGCTTCCAAGGCTTTTAGTATACTGATTGTAGCAGACTAACAATATTATATATTACTGCCTCTCGATGTGTCGAATTATAAGCTTTTAAGGTATTATTTACGAAAGTTCATTTGGCAACAATATTCGAAGATACGTTAATGCTTTCTTTAAAAATACATCATTGATTTTTACACTCAAGAATGTTCTATAAATTTAGAGAACAGGCAGGACTTGCACAATACACATTTAACAATATAAGTTGCATACATCTGAAACAAACCTAGGTATTAAAATAATATTAAATCCGTTACAATATCTATAGTAGATGTTACTGAGGAAGAGGTACTTAGGACCACTTTCTTCTTGTATGGGTAGAAGTTTAATCCATGTAATAGCTCGGTTTTATTCCAACTATTTATTTAGGAAAGTTGATAATGTTGATTTTGGTATTTTGAGAGCTGTTGTGGGAAAGGAATTTTATAAGGTTTATAATTTATGATTGTGTTATATTCATCCTTACATGACATCCATATTTTATAACTGGTCGTATTTATGTTATGTTAATTTTGGTAATATTTTTAGTTGACATTTCTCTGATATTTACCTTCAGACTCCTCGTACAGTTCTTATGTTGTCAGACTCAGATTCTAATATCGTTTAGGTGTTTCAACTATGGGAAATTTGTGTCGTAGATAAATCATAAAAAAATTGCTGAAATTGCAGTTTGGAGAAGTGTTCCGTTGGTGTGTATCTCTGGTGGAGTGTTTTATTTAATTTGGTAAATAATAACATTCAAATCATTCGGGTATTTATCCGAATTCGGTATTTTTGACAATAATCCATTATTCTATTCGGTTTTTGCTTGAAGATTTGCAGCTGTTATTTAGGGTGTGTGGAATTTGTCTTCCAAATTGCAACTTCATCGTGAAGTAGGACGCAAATACAAGATTTGGATCTGTAAAAGACATACTTCCAACATAGATGATGAATGAAATACGGCTGACTTTGTTTCTGGGGAGCACTTGCTTCAGGAGTGAAGTACTCTGAGCAGATGCTTGCCACATTTACTCTGTATAATAATTACTCTGAATAATGCTGTGTGGAAGGAACGACAGATAATTATGTCATACGGTGTCGAAGGCTTTCTTTTCATCGAGAAACAGTGTATCTTTTTTATAAAAGGTATCTATACTGGTTTCAGTTGACTAGATGAATTTTGGTTTCTGGAATTTTTGAAATCATTTTGTACTTCAGGTAATTTTGATGTGGCTTCCAAGAACGTAGATATCCTATTACTTATTTCTCTCTCTAGATTTTTGCCTATACAGCTGCTTAGGCTGATTAGATGGTAACTAGCTAGCTTTCCTTCCATATGGAACATTATAAAATACGCTTGCTTCAAAAACGCTGAAATATAACCAGGACTTAAGGACCGGTTAAAAAGCGCGGTTTAGTGTTAAAAAAACACCAAGTATGTTTTTAGTAGAATGATTTTTATACCGTCTTCTCTAAGAAATATGTTCTTGTGAAATTTTATTTTACTATTTCTGTTACTCGAATTGTTTTGATTACTTAGTAGGCGATGTGATTGCTACTTTGTTCAATATAGTTGGTAATGCTATTAATGTGTACCGGAAATTATGGTTTGTAGATGTTATTATTGTGTGTTACATGTGCGTTTACCAGACTGTAGAGGAGATTTCTCATGTCTGGGTCAGAGTGAGTTTTGTAATTGTTGCGATTTTGAGCGTAAGGTATGTGCGATTTCTAGTACTACCTACCGCTGGTGAGACGTTTAAAATGTGTCCAGAAGAGTTATGGATCAGTTTTGTCCTTTAGTTAAGGACAATATGTATATTAGTTTTCTTGTCTCAACTCTTTTATTTCGTTTCTTAATGTATGTATTTAGGTTTTAACTATATAATCTGTAACTTTCATGTATTGTTTCCGTAGCTGGCTTCATTCTTTGATCATATTTGATAATTGTGTATGTGATTGTCATGCGTCCTACGTGTTTATAGATTATGTTTGTTCATGCAGTTCTATGAGCTGATTTAGTAAGTAGAGAACGTTGTGACTGTTTGACAAGATGCATTTATTAGAAACGGTCCTATGGCACTTTTTGGTTAATACATGTATACATGTAATAAACATATGTCTGCGACTGTTCTATTGTCTTGAAATGTTTACTTTACCTACAGTACTTCCTATACGCCGAATCCGAAAATGATATCCATTTTTCTCCATCACATACAGATTTTACACAAAACGTCATATGTAGTTTTTGAAATGCAAAATTTGTAAAATTTTTACAACCACTGACTATGGATTTCTAAACTAATCACGACTTGAGAGTCTTACGATCGCTCTACCACCGAAACATAATAATAAATAATAGTAAACAAAATAATAATTTGATCTAAGTAACAGCCCCCCCCCCGATTTGTAAAACAAAATCCTTACGCGATGGGGTAAAAAGGAATATTAATATTATTTTCAAAATATGGAAAAGTTTGTTATTGCTTTGTTTGTTTTAATTTCGCGCAAAGCTACTCGAGGGCTATCTGCGCTAGCCGTCCCTAATTTAGCAGTGTAAGAGTAGAGGGAAGGCAGCTAGTCATCACCACCCATCGCCAACTCTTGGGCTACTCTTTTACCAACGAATAGTGGGATTGACCGTAACATTATAACGCTCCCACGGCTGAAAAGCGAGTATGTTTGACGTGACGGCGATTCGAACCCACGACCCTCGGATTACAAGTCAAGCGTCCTAACCACCTGGCCATGGCGGACCTTCGCAATATGCTGCCGTGAATGTGCTACAAGGATCATAGGTCAAATCCTGTTTGTTAGATTTTGTGCAGAACTACACAATGGCTAACTCCACCAGTCATTTCTAGTTTTCTAGTGTAAGCTAGACAGAAAGGCAGCTATTCAAATCACCCACTAACATTTCTCGGGATGTTCTTGTCAGACACAATAATGAAATTTTATTGATGCTCTTATAACGCACATACGCCTTCAAAGTGCTGAGTGTGATTTTTCTTTGATGGTAACCGGAAGCGAACTATGGAACTTCAGTTCCACAGCCCAATACGCTAACCATCTGGTCGCTCTCGGTTTAGATGAATGAAGAGTAAACACAGAGTTAGTGGTGGGTGGTGATGACTAATGAAATTCCCTTTGGCTTATCAGTTCACAATTAAGGACACTGAACGCAATAAACCTATTATGTAATTTTTCACGAAAATTCTAAATAAACAGTCTGTCTCCCACCAAATGATTTATTATAGAAATATTACGCTCATAAAATTACTAGACATAAGCAGCATGTTAGAAAAATAAATAAATTTATGTAAACATAGTTAGTTACTTTAATGTACGCCAATTTAGACGTAACGTATATGTATTTAGCTTGAAGTTAATGTATGTTTATTTTAAATGTATAACACTTACAATTAGCATAATAAAACCAATGTTTGACTTCGGTATCCAAAAATAAACTATAAGAAAAGCGCTATTATGTACTAGGAGATGAGGTTGGTATAGTTAACTTTAGTTTATAAAAGTTTATTATATTCATCGTTGTTTATACATTCAAATTACATCCATTAGACATACAAGCAGTTAGTTAGCAAGATTCTTGTTTGAATATATATTAATGTGGTCTGAATGTTCTGAAATATAATATAATATAATATAAATTAGGTAAATTAATAGGTGCGTTAACATGTTTCGTACATTAAGTCTACTAATATGATGTCAATGTTTATTTAGTTATGCAACATTAATGTGCATTTACGAAATAAGATTCTGCATGTGAACTGATAAGATTTATGGAATCGAAAGCTCAGGAAACTATGTGTATGTAGTATAAATTCCACTTTTTTTTTTTTTTTTTGAGAAGGGAAAAATAAAAGTAGATTTTTATTTGTTTTTAATTTCGCGCAAAGCTACACGAGGGCTATCTGTGCTAGCCGTCCCTAATTTAGCAGTGTAAGACTAGAGGGAAGGCAGCTAGTCATCACCACCCACCGCCAACTCTTTTACCAACGAATAGTGGGATTGACCGTCACATTATAACGCCTCCACGGTTGAAAGGGCGGGCATGTTTGGTGCGACGGGGATTCGAACCCACAACTCTCAGATTACGAGTCAGACGCCTTAACCCACCTGGTCATGCTGGGCCAAGGAGAGGTTTACATTCAACAATATATATTCGATCGTTAAACTTGCAGATTTAATTTTAAGAAAACATTTACAACTTGACCAAAAAACAGTAAATTAAAAAACAGCAATGCTTGTGATTTTATATCATCACTTTTTGTTACAGCTTTTATTTTTATCTTCCTTAACGCACGTTAGTTTTCGATTAGAAAAATATTACTTGAAATAGATTTCATTTCTGTTCAAGATTAACTCAGTGTCACCTAAAAAAGGATTATGCCAAAATATTTAATATAACAGCTGCTAAAAATCCACAGTAACAACTAATAATAATTAGTCTTAATTACGAATACAGCAAACCAAAACAAAAATCATTTGTGACTACTCCGGCAACCTTATATCATCAGTTAGGTGTCACTGTTGTTGACAGCGTTTTCGACCTTTAACCCTAAATTACTTCACGTGTTTGGGTTTGCTTAACGAATTATTTAAACATCGAAGTAGAATTGTCGCTCGTAAAGCTTCATGCACCATGTCTATCACATTCGGCAGATTTAATAATTATTATTTAAGAAATTTAATATTATATATTAAATCTAACTGACACTAAATAATTAAATTGTATACTGAATTAATTTAACACAATACTATTAATTACACAAACACAAATACGCTTCATTTAGCTCGTGGCAATGTATGGCTAAGTGCCCACTGAACAATAACACAGCATTTTTATATGCAAAAACGGCTCGTTTGGGTTGAGAAAATATTTTACATAGAAGAGCGAACAACGTTTCGACCTTCTTCGGTCATCGTCAGGTTCACAAAGAAAGAGGTAACTGACCGGAAGCTAACCACATGTTTGAAAGGGGTTGTGTAACTGAGTGTCGGAATGTAAAGGGCGGTATTAGATGTTTGAATATATAATTTTATTTATTTTATTATATTAATATAGGTATAAAGGCGTTCCTTTATATTGGTTTATTTTGGGTTTAAGTTGTTGTATAAGTAAGGCTTCTTTAATTTTGCGTTTGTTTATGTTTTTATACAACCAAACGAGCCGTTTTTGCATATAAATTTCTCAACAAGTGGGTTTATCGACATCACTGAATAACACAGCATATATCTACATGACCTCTTCTACATTTGGTCAAGCTTTCCTTTTCTTAATCCACAAACTTATAGAGAATTTTCATGTGACGTCACTTACTACTGTGACTGCTGGTCATTCGTCAACAGCAAATACTTTGTATACCGCATAAATTGAAAGATAAAAACCAGGGGCTGACATTACCTATAAAAGACAGTGTTAAATAATGTTCCCTTTGCTTTTTTTGTTGTTTTTGTTATTAAATCCATAATAACCTCACTGGATGCTAATCGCAAATACTGCTTTGGGGAAAATAATAATTTACTTATTTAACTGATTAAGTGCTTGTGTCTTTAAATTCAAGGCCAAAAGTTTATAATAAAGTGTTAGTATTTCACGGTCCTTTTTTATCTCTTCTCGGACAAGAAATAATAAAACAAAGCAGATTTGTATACCTCGGACATAACATAGTAAAAATTATGGTAATCTAGCTAGCCAAGTCTGGGGGATGAATTCTAACACACAGATAATGGATCACCCACGTATAAGATAGTCTAATATAGGAAAAGGTCTAAAAATCGTAATGTTTTCAGAAGAAAGACCGACTAGAGTAACCATTCTCAGACCTCTATAATTTTCAGTTTTTCATGTATATTTTTATATATACCTCTCAGGAAATAGCGCCCTCTGATCCACCAAAATATTTAGTTAGACGGGCCTATAAATACACAAATATATATTTTTTTCTTTTGATTGAAGTGTTTTCCTTTTTTTTTCGCACCGAAAGTGTGGAAATTTTATTAGATAAAAAAACATACTTAACTTATATGGATTATTTTTAACTTTGGTGCACTGATAGATCTTTACAACCCACAATTAGGAGTCTCATTTGGTGTAAATATAAACCTCATCTGCAAAATTATTTAGAAAAACGTTAAATTTTGACAAAAATATTTGCACGCACCTATATTAAAAGTCACGTGAGCTATCGGTCTGAAATATTTACTACAGCTTCAGCTAAAAGTAAATGTGAGCCGTTTTTAGTTTTTGTCATCCTGATTAAACACGGCTGATTTAGAGCAGTAAAACTATAAGGTAAAAGCACAAAAGGAGAGGAGAATATTTTGTCATTCTTTCCATTTTATGGTGTTAATTCTTCCATGCTATTACAGAATGTAAATTTCAACACTATGATAATGCCTCCCTGATCCATATTGACAATTGAATGAGCCAGCGTGAGAATACTTATCGTTCTTTAGAGATCCGATATACATGTACCAAGGGTATGTCATAAGGATTCTGCTTGAATGAACATCCTGATCAAATTTAGTGTTCGAAACAACTGTCATGGTGTCCCATGCAGTGTTGTACCTATAAGAAAAGATTGTTGTTGCTGTTTTGAATTAAGCACAAAGCTACACAATGGGCTATCTGTGCTCTGCCCACCACGGGTATCGAAACCCGGGTTTTAGCGTTGTAACTCCGCAGACATGTGAAAAGAAGCTAGCATATTGTACCTGTATATGCTACAATAAATCAATTTAATAGCATTCCACAAATAAATCTTGATAAAAATAGAGTTTAACAGTATATATTAAGTTCTGTTGTCATTCAATATCCCAAAAAGCATAGATAATTGTCAGTGGAGCAGAGAGTTCGCATAAAAGCTTTGCGTGATGATAGCTGGACTCTCCGACAAATTTTTGCAGACTTGAAATGTTCCACAAACACTGTCAAGTGCACCCTAGATCGTGAGGCCGAGACAGGTAAATTTAAAAATAGTAAAGGAAGAGGCAGAACACCTAAATTCAATGATATTAATGTTAAGTGTGTTCTTTTTTTTTCAGGATAGTAGGAAGACTACCACTGATTTCATGCATGAGATAAACGACCATGTACAGAAAAATGTCCAGATCTACAGTATCAAAAAGACTCGTTTTTGAATTCTTTTTGAATTTTGCGCAAAGCTACACGAGGGCTATCTACGCTAGTCGTCCCTAATTTAGCAGTGTAAGACTAAAGGGAAGGCAGCTAGTCATCACCACCCACCGCCAACTCTTGGGCTACTTTTTTACCAACGAATAGTGGGATTGACCGCCCATTATAATGTCCCCACAGCTGAAAGGGTGGGCAAGAAGACTCAACGAGAATGGAATATTTGGTAGTGTAGCAGTTTAAAAACCTTTACTTCGATCTCCAACTATTGTCCAGCGGAAAAATGGTGAAAAATACCTCAGTCCATCACACCTACCATGAAGCATGGGGAGAGGCAATATGATAGTTTGAGGGGTTGTTCTGCTGAGACGACAGGATATATTTGCAAGATAGATAAAATAATGTACCATCAGATATTAATCCGTCATGGTAACACTAATACAAACTTTGCAGAAATTATTTAGCAAAGAAACAAGCTGCTGTAGTAATTCAAATGATGCAATGTCTCCCACAAAACAACGAACTCAACTCAACTGAGCAGATAGATGGGGTTTGATAGACCAGAAGTTGACAAATCTAAAATTCTTCCAAAAAAAACTTTATGGGAATGTATTAGAGACACTTGGAGTAAAATCCAAAAGGACATTTTGATGAAATATGTTGCAACAACGCCTGAAGGACTGTCTGTAGTTGTTAAAGCAAACGAGGTATACACAAAACATTAACTATTTACTGAACTCAAACACTTTTACTAAGTTTACGTTGTATGAAGACTAGTAAAATTTTGAAATTCCATTGTTCTTTGAAAGTAGCATGAAGCCTAATTTTGGACTTGCCCTAACAACTTTGTACAGTACTGTACATAAGTATTGGCTAGGTCAAGCAAACTAGATTATCAGTTTCTAGCTCAGGCTTTCAAAAGAAACATTTCATTAATATTAATATTTTCATTAATATTCATTGTCAACTTTTATGCACAAATTTGCTAAGTTTCATAATTCTTTTTTTAAATTAAATAGCGGATATCGTTATATGATACTAACTTAAGCAATTAACGCAAATAATGATGCTTGACGCGTTTTCACTGAGTGCACGCAGGTGATGACAGGACACTGTTAATATCGATTCCATGGTATTACTGTTAAGGAAATTATTAACAGCTTGGAGCATAATGGTGGGTAAAACAAAATAATCGGTTTAGCTAACTAATGAATGAATATTTGCTGTAAAATTGTTATTAATGCTAAAAGTGGAGCCTCCAGTTTGACCGCCAATTTCGATTTAATTTTTCTCTTACGCTCAGTCCTTTTTTTTAATCGAAATTTTTTCACAACTCAGACGTTTTTGATTAGGTAGGATATATGTTATTACTACTCATAACAGTATTAAGTTTTCAGACGTCCCGGTTTTCAACGTTATTTTCGTTCCAGTCAAAAACAGTGAAAGTACTAAATTGTTCCACTTTCTTTTTTCTCAGTGTGAGTTTCATATGTACAGTTTACAATTACACATGACTCCTTCAAATTTTACTTGGACAGTCATCTGATAAAAACAGGTCACATGGCACAGTGTTATCTCCTTTCTGTTACAATTTCATAACATAACCTGTCATTGGGTAACCACAGAAATTGAGATTTGAAGACCTTGTCAACAGCAGAAAAGAAAGCAAAGAAGCAACATATCTCTTTCGAGTAGGTTTAAGACAACTTAGGCGCGTTTTTTTTATTTTAGTTATTTGTTTTTTTTAACACGTTAAACCCTGAACAAATTTTGTTTGCCTATAATTTTAAAACGTAACACAATCAATGTCAGATTATCTAGCAAATGGTAAAAGTGTTATTCTAATTTAAACTGTTTCAAGGCTGTTATAGTTTTACTCCGTATGGAAAAAAAAAGTTCCAGTTTTGCTCTCTAGAAATGTGATAGCCCTAAGTACTAGGCGGATTTAACATTACCTTGTCCATTTTTAGAACTGCTTATATAACCTGCAATATGACATTTGAACCCTGAGTGACGTCCTGCTACCATGCTAAAGTGAGTCTGCACAACAGCCAGGTTTCAGGGAGGTTTATAAAGAAAACAAACCAAAGGTGATCAGTGGCCAGTTGTTTAATCTGAATAAATACGTGTAAAAACAAAACAAAGACAAAATCGAACTACTATCCAGAGACAGCTGAACACGGTCATTACGTGAGGTCTTTGCAACATTTTAAGGCTTTCGACAACCCCCACACCTGTTCATCATCGGATAGAAATGTTTGTTTGTTTTTGAATTTCGCGCAAAGCTACACAAGGGTTATCTTCGCTAGCCGTCTCTAATTTAGTAGTGTAAGACTAGAGAGAAGGCAGCTAGTCATCACTACCCACCGTTATAACGCCCCCACAGCTGAAAGGGCGAGCATGTTTGGTATGACGGTGATTCGAACCCGCGATCCTCAGATTACAAGTCAAGATTTTATTTTCTTTACAAATAGTCAAGTCTTTAATTCAATTTCTTTGAAGCTGAGAATTTTAAAAAGAGAATATTCCAGTTCACATAATAAACAAATCTATAGTAAGCAAGATATAGTAATTTTCAACAAAATATACACTAGCAGTAGAAAATTACTGTGGAAAAGATAAAAAAAAGTTTTATTTAAATAGTCGCGAAAATACTGTCTTCGCCCAGGCTATTAGGTTGCTTTATTATAAATGACTGTGTCAGTGTATGTGTATTCTGAACCCATTTTAGCATAAAAGTATAACCTATATACTTCTTGTGGCTCCCTTACTGGACGTGATCTGTTTATAAAGGTAATCCTCCCTCTAGGTTGTCCAGTGATATTGAACTTAAATAACGAAAAACAAACCTCTTTAATCAACTGAGCCCCTAAACTAGAAAATGGCCTTTGTTTTTCAATTTTGAAATTTATATATTTCGTTATATACTTTCAGTACACATTCTCTTAACAATAATAATAGGTTATACTGTTATTGTTAAGTAACGTCATATAAAATCATTGTTGGAACACATTGTTGCTAAAGCGCACTGGCTTTTCTATGTATTAGAAGCTATCATATAGGAAACCACTTTTTTCTATGTAATTTTTACTAGATTACCTCATTAAAAGGATGCGCATGCGCACACATACATGGATGAGTAATAATGACCAGATGGATACCCTCAGGGTCCACTAATTTTCTTTTGGAGTTATGGCAGTCACGCACACACACACAGACACGCCCTTTTATTATTATAGATATTGTTCTAAACGGATGACTTTCATCGGATACACTGATATAGTTTTGTAAATAAAGATATTTTATCTTATAGAGAAAAACAATCATGTGGTTCAAGACAGCATATGATGTTTGAATTATCCAGTGTTTATTTTTCAACATTCTCAAAAATATAAGGCCTTCTGTTTCTGTAGGTGTTGAGGCTGTAGTTTTGACGTGTCTATTTTCCACATTAAAGGCACGCATTGTATATACAGTTTTTATTTATTGTCTTCACATGAGTTTGTCACGAAATTCCAGCTTAATGACTTATTGATTTTTACTTTACATATTAATTTGTTTCTTCTCAGAAAATTCTGTTGGTCTCAAGCAAGGGGCGTGTTCTAACACCTTTTCCTGCAGCATCAGTATTTAGTGTATAAACAATGAAATGTTATGCTATTTCTAAGCTTGCTGGCATTAGCAACATTTTGAGAGTTAGTATATTTCAATTGTATTGTTATGTTTATTGGCCCTAGCTGTGTACACCAACTACAGACAGCGCGACTACATTATCAATATACTTCACCGACTTGATCCATTTCACAATGCAACATTTGTTTTCTTTTGAATTTTGCGCACAGCTACATTAGGACTATATACAGGAAAGGCCTACAACCACTTCTTGGGCTATATTTTTTTACTAACGAATAGTGGGATTGACGGTACATTATAACGCTCCCACAGCTGATAAAGAAGCATGTTTGGTGGGACGGGGATTCGAACCCGTAACCCGAACATTACAAGTCAAACGCTCCAACCGCCTTGCCTAACATTTGTTGTTAAACGTCTTGCCAATCTGAACAGTGTCCTAACCACTACCGTATCTGTCGCGTCGGCCCAACATGGCCCAGCTTGTTAAGGCGTGCGACTCGTAATCTGAGGGTCGCGGGTTCGCATCTCTGTCGCGCCAAACATGCTCGCCCTTTCAGCCGTGGGAGCGTTATAATGTGACGGTCAATCCCACTATTCGTTGGTAAAATAGTAGCCCAAGAGTTGACGTTGGGTGGTGATGACTAGCTGCCTTCCCTCCAGTCTTACACTGCTAAATTAGGGACGGCTAGCAAAATTCCAAAAACAAACAAAACATATCTATCGCGTTGCAGCCGGTCTGAAGTTATGGTATTCAACAAAAGGCTTCGTCAACACTGGGTATATAAAATACAGTATAGTTGACGCTGTTATTTTACACTCTTCCACACTTTCACTCATTACTAATTTTCATTATTACTAATACCCTTGAATCACGGTGTGTGGCAAAAATGATTTTTTTTTTTTACTATTTCTGCAAATTTTCAAACAAACTGGACATTTTATTTGAAATAAATCATACTTATATATTTATAGATCTAATTTATTCGAATAAATCAATGTATTGATTCCTTTTTGGTAATATCTTTAACAAGGAATATTATTATAAAGAATTAATGCACAAAACCTCATTACCACCTACTTTGCACTGCTTCTTTCTTTTCTACCAATCAAATGAGTTGGATATCTTACAAGCAATAGCGGGTTCTTTAATATCTTTATTATATAAAAGCGTATGTATACTATACAGTGAATAGAAACCTCATTTTTCTAAAAAAAAAAGTCTTAAAAGCCATGCTTTGACGTAGAGTGATATAAATTTAACTGTAATTAAACGGACACTCAAGAGTTTCTGAAACGTAATAGTAATTACATCCAAAACGGGACATCAGTGGCTCTTCCGATTTACAACGCTAAAGTCAAGGTTTGGATTCGCGTCTGTGGACACAGCAGATATCTTTATGTGGCTTTGCTATAATAAAACATAAACAAACCCAAATACATCCAAAGTGAATCAAATAATGAAGTAGTTAATATTTATGTAATCCGATTAACATTTAATGTAAATTGTTATCATTTGGATAAATATGTTACTTACAGCCCGAATAAATATTGAAACTTTTAAACCTTAAAATTAATCGTGAACTTCAGATAATCGACCTGGAAAGTTCATAGATCTCGAACATTACATTTAATAACATTTAATGTAAATTGTTATCATTTGGATAAATATGTTAGTTACAGCCCGAATAAATATTGAAACTTTTAAACCTTACACTCCAGCAATGTACTCATTATGAAAAAAAAAAAAACCTCGACAATTTTCATGTCACTTAAGTGCTAAAGACAAATAATTATTTATATGAATGGTATTTTGTGATAAAATATTACACAGCAATAAAGGATGTGATAGCAAAGTTTGAGTAAATAACTGTTATTACTTTTAAAAGCTACCTTTTCACATTTATCTGCAATCAACAACCTTTCATAAAATATGAACGTCGTACGACGATACAATGATGATACTATTCTACCTGGCGATGTTCTGTATATTCGTGTAAGTGCGAAAAATATTTTAAAACAAACTAAATAAACAGAACTTCATTATGATAATATGAAATGGTTAATTAACATCACGTGTATACTGACGTAAGTGTGTCAGGGAACATTACAGAGAAAAAGTACAGTTTTAATTTTATCAGCACCAACTGTTTTTAAATATTAGTTCTTAACATATTTGATTATCTCTCAAATGCCTGAATACCTAAGCAGTTTGTGAGGTGAATTTGTGATAAATGTGCTTAGTGAATATTTAATTATCTATGTATGGAGAAGTTGCACTGAAATAATGAAAACAAAATTACTCGTCAAACGAGATTTAGAATCATGCAGTACTAGTGGAATCAGATATGTAAATAAAATGATACTCATAATAATTCCTAAGACTAAATAATAAAAGTGGCGTTTTATTAACAATTCCCCACACTTCCCATACAAAACGTTAGTTACACGAAAAAAAGTCCTAAAGTTTTCATTTACATTTACATTCTACGATACACTGAACTTACACCTTAATATTTCATTTGAACAATAAATTCGTTGAACAAATAAACCAGGTTAACAATAACATTCAATAGTTGCACTATATATTCTTGAATTTTGTTTAAATATATAGTCTATGATTAGAAAAATAGCTGCCTTGAACAGATGTTGGCTTCCCACGCAAGCGACCAAGTCCGACTAAATCAGTATTTCTTATTTTTACCACCAGGGCGAGCATTTACACTTGCTTTGGTCGTGGCCGTTTCTGTCACATTTGGTGGATTCAAGCGCAACTAAAAATAGATTAAATAAATTACTTAATATTATATAAAAATCATCTAAAAATCAAATTTAAAAACGCTTTATTGTAGATTGAAATTATTAGTTTAATTGATTAAACAAGCTTTATCATATTAAAGAAACGAATAATTTAAACAAAATGATCATTACATATCATCCTATTTTTATTATAACTTTTTTTTTGTAATTCAGTTATCAGCTTTCATCAAACAACTGTTCAAAACATGTTGTAGCAAAAGCACACATTTTTTTATTTTATCAACAAGATAGTTTATGCAACAAAACTTAAATATATGTTGATGTATATATATATATTTCATATTAAGAATTTATGATATTATGAAATTGGTTTGCAGGAAATGTAATTCATCTCATCATCAGAGCAACAGACTACTCACTTTCTGTATTCTTACAAAAATTAGCACTTAGATATTTTTTATCGGGATATATTATTAATTTCCGCTTACTCACAAAAATTGCAATACGTTTAGACTTACCATAATGCGCCTTTTTTCTGCACATGCATACTCGGTTTCATCTACATCATTATAGCAATCTGAGTGATAATTTTTAGGGACGCCTTTCCCCCCAAACTCGCACAGTTTATCCAATGGCCGAGCCTTAACGAACATCTTTTCCATTCCCGTTGGCTTCTCCTGGGGGCAGTAGAACACTTTAGGGGTTTTGCTATCAAAAACTATACTCTTACGCATCATATCGGCACACACGATAGTGAACAACTGAAAAAAAAAAAAAAAAATCTAAAGGTAAATGAAGCAAGCTTACAGTTATCATAAATAAAATATTTATAAAATTTACAATAATAGAAAAATTACAATTAAATGTAGTGCGACATCATGCACTGTTTACTTTATTAACCCCCTCCCATACACATATTTTTGCATAACACTTTATTTACATATGCAATGTGAGTAAATCGTTTTTTTACAAAGAGTTATTAATATCATGGTTTGTGTGCAAGATAAGTGAAAAAAGAAAGGATATCTCACAATTTTAAAGGGATGTCTTAATGAGTGCCATATAGTAGGGACGCCATTACATTTCTTTTCCTATTCAAAGACATTTTTAACCTAGTTTATCAGTCATAAAAGAATAGGTATAACTAGTAAAACTGAAGAAAGAACGTGAAACGTTTGGTTTTCCTTGTGTTCTGACAATAAAACTTACTGAAGATGGTCAACTGGTTTCAGAAATCTTCTAGTCGTAGCTTGATTCCCGTAGAAAGTCACCCACTGGTACAGCGGTAAGTCTACGGATTTATAACGTTAACTCAGAGATTCGATTCCCCTTGGTGGACTCAACAGATAGCCCTATGTAGCTTTGTTATAAGAAAAACGCACACCCATAGAAGGTTTTATTAATATTGTGTTTTTATTGTTGTTAAGCACAAATCTACACAACGGGATATTTATGTTCTGCCCACCACGGGTATCGAAACCCGAATTTTAGCATTGTAAGCCTACAGAGGTACAGCTAAGCCATTTCCATCCCAAAATTCTGTACTTCCAACATGATGGGTAAGTGTCTTTCTAAGACGATAATATAATATTGGGCATCACACAGAGTCCACTCATCTTTCTTGGCCAGTACAAATAATGAATTGACACTCAATTTAGTTTCTTTGAGATAAAATAAAATTTCAAATCATTTTCTTTAATTTTGTTAGTTTTCAAAAACTTATAATAAGGTACTCAAGAGCTAACTGCGCTAGCTGTCCATAGATTTTAAATAATATGTTAAAAGGAAGGTGTCGACTCAACAGCACCGATCACCATAGGAACTCACAGAAATATTTTCAAGGGCAAAACATGTATGGAGGGAATCAGCTTTTACAGTATAAATGAACATAATAAATAAAAAATATATGTCATATGTGAATAAATACAAACACAAGTTTATAGTTTTCATAACAAATTACTAAAGTATTTAGTTTAACTACGATGTTAAATTTATATTATAACACGTGTGCAATTATTTGTGAAACGTAAGGGTAGACAAATGACCTCTCTTTCTCCTTTCTACGGACGCTCATGTCCATTTAGCCATCGCTTTTTAACGTACTCACAGCCCAATAGTGCAAAACACATATTTTTTTTTGTGTAGTAACAAAATGTTAACGACAGACCCAAAGTCCGGCACGCTAACAAGTAGGCCACATTCTGTCATGTAATATTCATCTTTCGACATATGTGAACCAGTTGCATACAAAAATCCTCAATTTATGTAAACAACCGAATAAGGTGTATTCCAGTATCTTGTGAATGTTATACCAACTTGAGTCCAAAATGTTATTGTGTAGACAAAAGTTGGTCCAACCAATGCTGAGTGGGATCTTGACAAATTGGCAATGTATATTTTGGACTCTATCACTGTGTTATTCCATATGGTAAAATTAGTTCACGCTGGGTTTCAAGCTAAAATATGATGCAATGAAAGGCTGAAGCAAATTTATTGAAGTAAGCCACTGAATAACTATTTTCAACTGTACATAAAGTTACAATAACCTCTTTGGACCTATACTGCTAGTTTGCAAACATAGTTTATTACACTGTAAAAAACTATCAAAGGATAAGTGAAATTTATGATAGTCTAACTATGCCAAGGCAACAACAATATTATTATACGAAAATCATTCATCTGATCATTCATTATGTGATGTAACATACAAATTATTGGTCATTCAGTCTACATTTGTAAATAAACAATTGACAGATAAGTTTTTCTATCTTTACATAAAGTATTATAACCACGAAAAATAAGGGCTGAATATGAGTAACATATGGACTTATCCAAGTGTTTGAACAACTATAACATTTGTATGAAAGCTGTTCCACGTCTGGTAAACGATATTTATAGCTACTTTTTAACAGTTCGGTATCATTGGTCGGTGTATATTTGTTCACTGCCTCTCCACATGAAACATCGAAATGTCTTCTCTGAGGACTAGCCATGGCTCATGATCTTTAATGGAGTAATTTAAACTATGTAATTCACTTCAAAGTGACACTTGTCACAAGACTGTGTTTGAACTATACCTAGCACAGACTTGACGGTTACTCATTTGTAATTTAGGTCACGACTGATCACCAAATGGCTGAGTTTATTGCATTGAATAGAGGGAATAATTTAACTTGTGTCATTAGAATGCTTATGCTTGGTAATATTATCAAATCCGATTACCCTTGAATTGTCTTAAGTAGAGCACACAGCCTGAGGTTTTCAATTATTAAATGCTTGAACTCTTTTGTCTGTGTATAAGTCTGCTTGGTGGCTCAGTACTGACCACAGCGCAGATAGCATATTTTGTAACCTTGCGCTTAAAAAACAAACAAAAACAAATATGAAGTGCCTTTGATTATAGAACGTTTATCAACATAAAGGTCTTGCACCTGACGTTACAAAACTCACTATTTTATCAACACCACCACATTGAACATCAAACAATCCCTTCTAGCAGTTTATGTTAATACAATTTCGGGAAGATTTATATACTGGACATTTTCAATAATTTTGCTGTACTCCTCGGCACATCATTCCAAATTATGCAAATAATCATCTTGTTCATAGAATTTATTTTCATCAAGTGAATTCGTTCTTTTCAAATTTATCAACACCAGTAAGTAGGCTTTGATTACAAAACAAAGCACGATAAAATTAACATTACTGTATTTAAGTTTTGAATTAAAAATAAATCATAATAGAAAAACTTCAAGTTGAATATAATAATGGTGTGACAAAAAGGCATCAAAAGGTTTTTAGAATAATTTTCCATATAAGTTTAACGTCCAATAAGCACAAGGGAACAAAATATATAGAGTAAGTCTTTGTTAAAGACAAAAATGGAACATTAATTCTGGGCCAGATATCTTTATATATCATATTTTTAAGAGTTAAGTCATAAATTCCATAATAAAGAGTAGCCCACGAGTTGGCGGTGGGTGGTAATGACTAATTGCTTTCCCTCTGGTCTTACACTGCTAAATTAGGGATGGCTAGCGCAGATAGTCCACGTGTAACTTTGTGCGAAATTCAAAACAAACAAAAACTCGTTTAAACTGATATTTCGTGATCTATGAAGAAAAAAAAGGTGGCTCGTTAAATAATCTTATGTAGAAACTAAAGTAAGCGAGAGAAACTGGTTCTAGAGAAACATATCATATGTCAACAATGTCATGATTTTCGTAATTGTTCCAACTCCAAATTTCCTTATGAACGCCTTACTGCTTTCTCTCTCTAAAAGAAAAAACAACAACAAATGTCTTTCGTATTTATACAATTAACTGAAAATATGCGATACATTTATTTGCGTGCTTCTTACTTTACTTTTGATATTTTACGTTTCTATATCCTGGATATCATCAGTAGAACTGTGCTCAGAGATATCTGAAAACAGGTTTTGTAACAGTTTTGTTTGTTGCTAGGAGAACCTGTTGCTTACAGATTATTTTATTTATTAATACTGTGTTTGAATAATTGTGGAATAATGCAGCATAATACAACAGAAAACTAATACATTTTCCACTTTCGTAATAAAATAAAATTTCCAGTAACTATGAACTAAGCTGATGCACAAACCTGTTTAAAGCATTATGTTTGTTTGTTTATTTTGGAATTTCGCACAAAGCCACTCGAGGGCTATCCGTGCTAGCCGTTCCTAATTTAGTAGTGTAAGACTAGAGGGAAGGCAGCTAGTCATCACCACCCACCGCCAACTCTTGGGCTACTCTTTTACCAACGAATAGTGGGATTAACCGTCACATTATAACGCCCCCAAGGCTAAAAGGGCGAGCATGTTTAGCGCGACCGGGAAACACAATATTTTGTTTCTTTTCCAACAGCACCTACCGCCAATTCGTATCTGATCGAAAAGTGAGTTCTGACCGCCATTATCACTCAGCACCCGAAAATCTTAAAGTGCGAAACGAATTTTTACGAGAACCAAACACGAACCGTGAAATCCGTTGATTCCCTCACAGGGTAGTCTAACTATAAAGCGACGCTCAGATTAAAAACTGAGTGAATGACGAACTAAAATTACAACATTCCATTCATTAGATGGACGTTTTGTGTTATTAAATATTAGCGTGTTATTATTTTTAAGGGGAAGGAAAAAGGTATCTATAACAACAAGAGTTTCTTGAGTAATTAAACACCATGGAGTTATAATGAATTAATGGGCAGTACATTTTTAATATAACTAACAAGCTAAAATTACACAGATACTGACAAGACTTAGTATATGTTTTGTATTTATGGCAAAATTGCTAATACTATTTGCTCTTGTCCCTAATTTTGGGCTCCTGATCAGACTGAAAGCAGATAACCAGCAACACTCTACTACTTACCACCCACGCTAAGGAATTATCTATCACTCTTATGACATTTTAACAGCTGACATTTGGATCAATATTTTGTTGTATCTCACGAATCCAAATGCGGCTTACCAGCTCTATCAGACTGCCAACTCACCTCCCACTCGTTATGAAATAAACTTATATATACATCTAAATTGTAAACATTTTGTATTTCATATGGTTAGAAGTTGGTGCACACAACCTACAAATGAATAGCTTTAAGGTTGTACTGGAAGAAGGAAGAAGCTGTAACAAATACAGGAAGCGACCTCTCATACTATTCAATATTCTCTTAATTTTCTCCGAATTAGTGAGTTATTCAAACGTTTTCACTTTGAATTATGCCCAGAAACTGAACATAGCTGCTTTTAAATAACAAATTTAGTGACGATTGAGTCTTTGACAAATAAATTAATCACTAGAATCGGATGGTGACGACTGTTGCATTTCTTTTATCATTGCTTTCAATAATAACTCACATGCCTGTTAATATATGAACAATTATAGATAAGGACGACAAGATAATATATATATATTACTGCATTATAAGCTGTTTATGATGAAACTTGTTAACAGACATGTTTTTCAATTGTGATGCATGGACTTCGATTAAATGCTAAAAATATGAACGATAAGTGGGAACAGTTTATTTGTAATCTAATAAAACTCGTTATTACAAATACACGGTAAAAAATCGACTATTATAAGTGGTTACCCATCATAAAAATTGTCATTCCTGGATATAAAATGAAATGTTTTGTTTTATTCGTCGTTTCTAATTAATCGACTATTTGGTACCCTTAATGTAGCTATACAAAGGTACTAAATATAAAAATTAGAATACTGCTGTCACACATATACGCACATACACACAAACATATATACAAGGTATATACTTACAAGCAAGAGAGCGCTGGTGATTGTACCCCATCGACCTGTTGAAAGAAAAATATTAATATATCGTCCAGGATTGAGTCCTTACCTCTAGTATAGGTAAAATAAACAATTAAATCTAAAATTAAATGGAATACTTTTTTCTTAATTTCTCTGTGCAAGAAATGAAAACAAACAAGAACTAGACTACACGAAAAGCTTCTTTGTAAGTGCAACTGCAAAAGTCAATAAGCCTTGATACATTATCATAATTAAAGCATAAGAGCAGTGGTTCGTCAATATGTTAATAAACATTAATAAATATTATGAAGTATCCACCTTGGAGAAAATTTTCTGATCTATCTCACTATGAAATTTTTCAAAAATTTAGCGTGTCATTGAATCTGTGTTTAGCCTACAGGAAGTTATCTTAATAATATTAATGAGGATGTGTTTATCGTGCATCTACTTATCGGTTTATTTATTTGTCCATCCACCAATTACTTTTTGTCCTTAGTTTTGTCTTTGCATTTACATACTTGTTCTTAAGTCTATTCTTTTTATGCTTAACAATTAAATATTAGGATATTAACTAATCGAATCCCTAGTTTATAAAACGGCGTTGTAGTTTCATATAATTTTTCAAAAGTTAATAAAATTTCGTTTAAACATGTTAATACTGCTGTTTTTTTAGATACAGACTACTATGTTTTCAAGTTTAAAGAAAGTCTATCTTGTCTGCGTATTGTAAAGTAAAACATTATCAATACCACGTATTTTGTACTTATTTTAATACTGTTGTCTCTGTTATTCATAATGATGAATTTATTTTAATAAATTCATTTAATTTATTTGCGTCTACGTATGGAATTATTAAGCTCATTATCTAGATTAACATAAATACATCAAATCGAGAGGTGATTTTTTGTTTCTTAATAAATACTTTTTCAAGTAATTAATATTTTATTAACAGATGGATGTAATAGCACCTACGCATTTTCGAAAGCTGCAAGATTCGTATTGCAGTAATGACAAATAATTCAGTGCGTGAATCTATTTGCAATATGATAATTATGTGCTAAATAATTAATTAATTAATGTTATTTGCTCAAAACAGTTTTAGTTTAAAATGTATGTATTGAGTAAATATTGTATCCAAGCTTACAAAGTAAGAACCAAGCTAAAAAATCTAAAAACGTACGTCTTATTTACACGCGTATTTTATTTTCACTTTGACCCATTTCTTAAACTTTCGTACTCGTTAGTGTTACAACGATTTTCACTATGTACGTGATTTTCATTTCTTTAAAAACAAAAAGTATACATGAAACTTCTCTAAAGTAACGTTACCAAGCAGTTTTTGCGTTTACAAACCAAATCCATCTATTTAGTTCAGTAATTTCTGCTTCACTGATTTTTGAAAGTTAAATGGTGTTTTGTCTCTGTTAGGCCTAGATATTTTAACCGTGCTATGAGTTCCTACAAGTGTATTAAATATCTACAGGGCGTATTAAAGTATGACATAAATACAAATTGTATAGATGTGCACAACTAGCTACACGAACACACTTTCGTATACTTAGACAACGTTAAATGTACGTAAGTACTCACCCATCTTGATAAAGTTTATGCTTTGTATAACGGTTATAAGTAACTGTTAAATGATTTCTTGAGGCACTAACGACTACGTTCTCTTGCGAAAAAAGGCAGTTTCACAAGGTTTCCATCTAAGGTATAGCAGCTTGGAATCTCAGGGACGTACTTGAGGTAGGAGTGTTATAAACGCCCAGGGGTATAGTGTGTCCTTTTACTGGATTAAGCGCGTGGGCGCTCAACCCCTGCAAAGCAGGTTCACTAACATTGTGGGTTGTAAAAACACACACACATATACAGTTATAAATCATGAAAAATGACGGAAGACTGTATTATTTTATGTTTTTGTGTTTGAAACTCAAATAATACTGTCAAATTGCAGTAATAGTCTTACAGTCATCAAATGGAAAAGTTATAAATACCATAAATATTATTAGATTAACACTCCTACGAAAAGTGGGGCCTAATAGGCCCCAGAGCAACTTGAAAGGTTATTAATATTAGGCTAATAATTTTGTATTTAAATGAAATTGCCATTTAAATCCATTAATGAATGGATTAACGAGATTCCCACTGTCCCTATCCACTATCTAGCGAAACCACAGCCAGGGGAACGGGCTTGGAGAAATCAGGACTAGAAACGTCTTTTCGTAGGAGTGTTAAATTAAAGTAGTAGTATTCTATTGTGACACGATAAAGAAGATAGTTTTTGTCTTGCAGTGTTTCCGTGACTGTACTCTCATCATGGAAAGTAATGTTTTCAATGCAATCACTATTGATTATTTGACAGACGAACAATAATTACACTAAACCAATTTAAAACTTTAGAAAAACATCAGCAAGTAAAAGACATAATTCAAAGTAATGGAAAGTAAGTATGTTAATGGATGTTTGTTTAAATGTACGTAACATACTGTTAAATCTGCATTGCAAAATTTCCGCCTATCCACTGAAGTCGTAAAATATTTTTTAACGTAAGAATTAACAATCTGCGTATGTAAACACTAGTGTATCGTATATATATATATACTGTTGTGTAGGCTGAAATTTATAGAAACTTTCCTCGTACCTATCAATGTGACTAATCTCGATGCTCCAAGAGACAATGTATATTATTGGTTTGCTACAGTTGGTATACTATAAATCTCGGAAGCTATAACGCGTATTAATCGTGAACTTCAGATAATCGACCTGGAAAGTTCATAGATCTCGAACATTACAAGCTATTTAACTTAAGCGGATTCACAGCAGACATTAATATTTTGACGAAGACATTATATTACTTCAGCGGTGAAGAACTCGACGTGTGATCAACTAAAAAGTCAGATCTAGCTGGCTTCCTGTTAAGTGGATTGATCTGCATCAACTCAATATTAATTTGCTCATCGTTAACCCTCGATGAGATACCATGAAACTTCCAGACCAGATAGAAGACTATATTATTTGTAAGTTTATAAAACTCTTGTAGATAAATCATTATTTGCAATCGCTGCTATTGTAAATTGTATTATTGTTTGTATATTAAAACCTGTTTGCTTTAAAAAGAAAACTGTGTGTATCAGTCTTGTTGCCAAGTCTTATAAATTTGATATATATCGATATTTATATAACTTTTAGATATAAATTACAACTTAACTCAGTTTTAGACTACTTAAAATTGCAATATGTAGCATGTATGTATAAAATAGGTTACTGTAAAGAAACGTAAAAAACAGTGCTATGGGAGGTCTCTAGGAAAGTAGATCATCATGTAGATCAGTGGTGCACAAAGTCCGGCTCGCGACGAGTCGCCGAGTGGCCCGCGATGTCCAACGGGAAAGTCAAATATGGAGAGTTTGTGCCTGCGCGAAGATTAAGCGCTATAAAAGAATATGCATTAGATTAGATACTAGATGGTTCCATATTTGTGTCGAGCAGTAAAGAAAATTTAATAAACAAATCTCATTAATACATAGGCATTTAATTATTGGCGCAGTGACGTAATATTTCCGTAATTACTAAATCTCACGCGTTCCAATTGTTCTTCGAGATTTACTTACGAGCCCTATTTTGATATTATTTTGCAACAAAAATGCCAGCTAATCGTAAAAGAAAAGTTGACGACGAAAACCGGCAGTTTCATGATGACTGGACTGCGCAATACTGTTTTGTTCAACAACAGAAGAACGTGATTTGTCTGCTGTGTCATTCGACAGTAGCAGTGATGAAGGTATCCAATATAAAGCATCATTATGAGTCGAAGCATAAAGATTCCACAACGTTGTCGGTGATGAACGAACAGCTCGAATTGAATCTCTGCAGCAGTCGCTGAATCACCAGTAGAACGTTTTCTCAAAGCAGTCAGCAGATTTAGGTGCAGCATGTGAGGTCAGTTACGATATTTCGTTGATGATAGCGAAATCTGGCCGACTGTTCACTGATGGTGATTTTGTCAAGCAATGTATGATTACTGCATCGGAAAAGTCGTGTCCAGAAACAGTTCACAAGTTCACAAGCTACAGATGGTGGCTTTGAATTGTATGACAGTTCAACGAAGAATTTCACACTTTTCAGCAGACGTGACAAGGCAGCTTACAAATAAATCAGCCAACTTTATCTACTTTTCTTTAGCGGCAGACGAGTCGACTGACATCAGTTCAACAGCACAGCTACTAGTGTTTGTTCGTGGTGTGTCGTCATCGTTTGATATCACAGAGGAAATAATCGGCATGGGTTCCATGAAGGGTCAGACAATAGGGTCTGCTCTATTCGAGGAGACAGTACGACTGTGTAGTAGTGTTTCATTGGATTTCACGAAACTGGTAAGTGTGACAACTGATGGAGCACCAGCCATGATCGGAGAAAGTAGCGGGCTGGTAGCACTGTTGATGAAGCATTGAGGAAAGCAGAACAGACAGTTGGTGAAGTTGCACTGTATTATTCACCAACAGAACCTGTGCAGTAAAGAACTTGGTTTTCAGGCACTGATGGCATTAGTGACGAAAACCATTAATTTCATCAAATCACGAATCACGAGGGCTCAATCACCGTCAGTTTCGAAGTTTTCTTGAAGAAATTGATTCAGACTATAGTGACCTTGTGTATCACTGTGAAGTACTCTGGCTGAGTCGAGGGAAGTGCTCAGAAGATTCTGGGAGTTATTTGATGAGGTGCTAGAATTCCTCAGAAGCAAGAACAAACACACAGAAGTGATTTCCATGACTGATCCAGCATGGCAAGCTGATTTGACCTTTCTGGTCGACATGACACAACACTTGAATGATCTGAATTTGAAGTTGCAAGGCAAATATCAGCTTGTCTGTCAGCTTGCAAATCACGTCTCAGCTTTCAGGACAAAGTTGCAGTTGTTCCAGCAGCAAGCAGCATCAGGCAACTTCGTGCACTTTCCCACTTTTCAGTCACAGCTACAGAAGAATCAGGACATTAACACACAAGTTTATGTTGGGAAGCTAGATACCTTGATTCAATCCTTCAACTCACGGTTTCATGACTTTGACTAATGCAGATTGTTGATGAAACTTTTTGCTGATCCGTTCAGTATGTTAGTGGATGACTTGTCAGCAGAATATCATCTCGAACTTACTGATCTCCAGGCATCTGATGAACTGCGTGCTACTTACCGAGAAAACAGTTTGCTTGACTTCTACAAAACGTTGCCTGATACATTTGCTAATCTGAAAGAAAACGCACTTGTCCACACCAGCATGTTTGGCAGCACGTACTGCTGCGAACAGGCTTTCTCGCATATGAAACTAAACAAAAGAACACTCACAATCAGCTGACTGATGATCATCTGGAAGCAGTCTTGCGTCTTTCAATGTCAAACATCAAGCCGGACATTTCTAAGCTCGTAGCTGACATGCAGCACCATCCATCGCACTGACTTTGTGACAGTTGAGGTATCACAACATTTCTTAGTATAATGTGCAAACTCTTTGATGTAATCGTTATTTGTGTGTTCTTAAATGTGATGTCCATCTTGTGTGAAACAACTGTGGGACGATTTTAATCTTCACTTTTTTGTGGCCCTCAACGGTTACGAGAAATCTGTTTGTAGCTCCTGACTAAAAACGTTTGTGCACCACTAACGTAGATTAAACAATGAAAGCCTGTCGAATATCAATTATGTTTTCATCTTTCCCGCATGTTGTGTGATACCTTAAAATACAATTTTTCGAGATATTTTATAAAATAAAAATATCCTTATCCGTAATATTTTTATTTTTGTAGCAAATTTTTTACTGTTTACATTTCTAGAAATTTTCAATGTTGTTCATCTACGAATAAGATTAACCAAAGTCCCTAGGTCGCTAAGACGGCCCATTCAATCTGAAAAGTGTAATCAGATTAACAGCAGTAGCAAGTTTCGTGCTACTTTGAAGGCTTTGTTTGTTTGTTTGTTTTTGAATTTCGCACAAAGCTACTCGAGGGCTATCTGTGCTAGCCGTCCCTAATTTAGCAGTGTAAGACTAGAGGGAAGGCAGCTAGTCATCACCACCCACCGCCAACTCTTGGGCTACTCTTTTACCAACGAATAGTGGGATTGACCGTCACATTATAACGCCCCCACGGCTGGGAGGGCGAGCATGTTTGTCGCGACTCGGGCGCGAACCCGCGACCCTCAGAGTACGAAGCGCACGCCTTAACGCGCTAGGCCATGCCAGGCCCCACTTTGAAGGCAACTGTATAAATAGTTTTCTCATACGCATCACACGACCGCCATTTACGTTAACAAAAGCTAATAAACTAAGTATCATCGTTTCCAAGTTTATGTATTTACTATATGTACTAATTATCAGTTGTAATAAGTTTTCCTAGTTTTGTGACCATTTCTTGTTTCTTTTAATATTTATAAATCTGAATCTTCCTGCACACTTTACTTTCCCAGCAGTTCATCACATCGGGAAAGTTGTTCATCAGGAGACAGCATATTTAAATTATAACATTGTAAAATATGCATATAGGGAACAAATACAAATACAGGGAACGTAATATTTCCTGTTGTATACTCAGTATCCAAGTGAAACTTGTGGTTTATGTTTATGAGAAGTGTGAAGTTCGTGCCTAATATAAAAATGTCATAAACATCATGCCATCCCAATAATTCTCTTTACTAACGTCAGGTTCCCTTAAAAACATCGGATTTTTATAATTTTTAAAGCTGTCCTGTTAAAGAACAAAATTATAAGTTTATTAAGTTAAAGCATTGGTGAAGTGCACTACAAACAGTAACTGTCAATTTTGTATCGTGTTAAATACTTTCTTATGCAGTTAATCCCGTATAGCTCACCTTATTCATTAGATCGTTTGTATTCACAAGTTCTGTATATTATGGTTAACAAACATGTCTTTATGTATCTATGTTTTATTAACTTTAATAATAATATCCAATCTACTATAGAATAATATATGAAGTGTTTCTTACGTGTTTATTACAAACAATATTAGGTATCTAGGTATACCGTAATACGGATTCACGTTGCGACTCCTGAACTTTTTATAACATTTACCGTTAAATGTGATCACTAGTTTGAACTAGTACATATTAAATGGTGAACAGTGCACCCATCAATACATATCAAAACAAAGAAAGAAGACAAAACTTTCCTAATTGTAAACTGTAAACATGATATAAAGTGTGATTATATAGACGGCTTGATAAGTGTTACCAAACTAATCGGGCCCGGCATGGCCAGGTTGTTAAGGCACTCCACTCGTAATCCGAGGGTCGCAGGTTCGAATCCCCGACACACTAAACATGCTCGCCCTTTCAGTCGTGAGGGCGTTATAATGTTATAATCAATCCCACTATTCGTTGGTAAAAGAGTAGCCCAAGAGTTGGCGGTGGGTGGTGATGACTCGCTGCCTTCCCTCTAGTCTTACACTGCTAAATTAGGGACGGTTAGCGTAAATAGCCCTCGTATAGCTTTGTGCGAAATTCAAAAACAAACAAACAATAGATCAAGTTAAGAAACCTTTAATAAAACGAATGTATATGTTGCTATAGGCCTACTTGAACTAACAAAATTTTTCTTACCGAAACCACTTCTGACAGGAGAATCGAAAAGCATTTATTCATTCTTGTTTGTTTGTTTTGGAATTTCGCACAAAGCTACTCGAGGGCTATCTGTGCTAGCTCTCCCTAATTTAGCAGTGTAAGACTAGAGGGAAGGCAGCTAGTCATCACCACCCACCGCCAACTCTTGGGCTACTCTTTTACCAACGAATAGTGGGATTGACCGTCACATTATACACCCCCACGGCTGGGAGGGCGAGCATGTTTAGCGCGACGCGGGCGCGAACCCGCGACCCTCGGATTACGAGTCGCACGCCTTACGCGCTTGGCCATGCCAGGCCTATATTTATTCATTCATGTCGTGTTTGTCTCGTTCATGGAACGTGGGCGCTGAGATTTATTTGCATTTGTAGAGACAGGAAATAGGCTGTCTCAGACTCTTTGATTTCACGTAACGCGCTTGGTCTAATTGTCTGGAATTGTTTCTCAAGTTTAGGAAACAATTCAAGCGAGTCAGATAATGAATAAGTTATCTACTTGATTAATGAGTAATTAGTGCATGATGTAGTTCAGTGACAGGCCAGCTAATCTGACAATATCAATTTGGTAGTTTGGAATATCGAGTTCGTTTTCGGTGAAGTGTTGGAGATACGAAATTAGGAACGGAGTTTGTATTATACGGTTACTTCGAGTAGGTTTTAGCACTGAACAGTATGTAGCAACGAAAAGTGTTTTCTCACTTTAATATATGTTTGCGGTCCAAATAACAGATGTTTGCTCAATTTTGATCAACTTGTTATAAACTAGAATTTGATCATCAGCTACAAATTACTTATAATTTTAGTTTGAAAACTGCAATTTAGCGATATAGCGGGAAAAAAGAATTTAGCAAAGCAACATTAAACCACCTGCTGTGTTTACCACGGGTGATGGCCCGGCATGGCCTAGCGCGTAAGGCGAGCGACTCGTAATCCGAGGGTCCCGGGTTCGTGCCCGCGTCGCGCTAAACATGCTCGCCCTCCCAGCCGTGGGGGTGTATAATGTGACGGTCAATCCCACTATTCGTTGGTAAAAGAGTAGCCCAAGAGTTGGCGGTGGGTGGTGATGACTAGCTGCCTTCCCTCTAGTCTTACACTGCTAAATTAGGGACGGCTAGCACAGATAGCCCTCGAGTAGCTTTGTGCGAAATTCCCAAACAAACAAAAAACAAACCACGGGTGATCTGATCCCGGATTTTAACAATGCCGAAGTTCGTAAACTTACCATTTCCCCACTGTGTAACAAATAAAATACCGAAGAAGTACATTAAGAATTGTGTGTGTGTAATATATAACAGAGAAAAAATGTTCTGAGATGAACTTATTTATATAAGTGAAGAACTGTGGACTATATTCACAAAGACGGCCCGGCATGGCCAGGTGGTTAAAGCACTCAACTCCTAATCTGAGGGTGGTGGGCTCGAATCCCCGTCGCACCAAACATGCTCGCCCTTTCAGCCGTGAGGGCATTATAATGTTACGGTCCAATCCCACTATTCGTTGGTAAAAGAGTAGCCCAAGAGTTGGCGGTGGGTGGTGATGACTAGCTGCTTTCCCTCTAGTCTTACACTGCTAAATTAGGGACGGTTAGCACAGATAGCCCTCGAGTAGCTTTGTGCGAAATTCCAAAACAAACAAACCCTCGAGTAGCTTTGTGCGATATTCAAAAACCAAAAAAATATTCACAAAGTAAATATTAATAACAGTGGTACCTTTAAGGTTTTCATGTACTAAACTTTATATTCAGTTTTATGAAGAGTTTGACAAGAGAAAAATTACGAACACATTACCTAAGATTTTAACTCGCCTAATCCTTGGGAAAGTACCAATAATTAACGAAGAAATGTGCTATTCACGCGTAAACTACTCAATAATTAAAGGGGTAGATGTTATAGTTAGATTGTTTTCCATTTAACTAAATAAATTTAATACAATTAGAGCATCCTTAAGGTTCACTGATTATGTCTGACTTTACTTGAAGAGAGAAATATTTTATCAGCTGTGACCTCTCTCCCTCACCACGTGGTTTGGCAGTAAGCTTGTGGGCTTATAACGTTAAACATCGGGTTCGATACTTTGGGTGAATACAGAACAAATAGTTAATTGTGTAGTTCAGAGCTTAGAGATAACTAGAGCAAATTATCAACTCCAGATACTCAAAAATAAGCATCTCTCCTGTTAGTGTGCATATCATTTCTACGTCTCAGGGGCATGCTTCTGATCAGCCATCAGGTGGGCTATGATAAATATTTGATATATTACTCAATCGCTCCAGCGAAGAACTTTTTGTTATCGAAGGGTAGATTACATCACACACAAACTTATCCAAGAAAGTCTCAATGGTGTGCAATACTTCTTCTCGGCCAACCCATGACGTCATGACTAATTGCAGATAGTTTGGTCCATGGTGTTTCGTGTTACATATCGATAGTAAACACAAAACGAAACTATTGATACTCTGTCTTTTCTAACTATTTTGATAACTTTGTCATTTCATATCGTACAATCGGGAAGTACATATACAACTGTGTTCTTTCAGTGCATACCATCTTAATGTGTGATAATCTAATCTAGATCTATACATTTGTGCACAGCTAGAAAACAGATATCTGTAATGACCGTCCTAAGCCTGAACTCACAGATTAGCGGCAAGGCAGCTAACTGGTCAACAAGAACACTGTCAGTTCGTGGACTACCCTTGTCAGGCCCAACTGTGGGATACGACAGACACAATACATTCACGATTTACAAAATGTAGAGCACAATTATTTCTGCTTTAAAGTGACGTAAAGCATGGATCCACAGCCCAGCAGGCCATGGCCGGGCCGCTGCTGAACAGAATGAATCTCAGAATATTACTTCTGAACTTTCTCGTGCAGTGGCTTTTAACCCATAGCTCGCAAACCCCTAGGTGTTCGTGAGCAACCAACGAAGGTCCGAAACAGTAAAAATTGACCCCCTCCCCGATGCCTCATAAGTTTGGGAGTTTATAATGCTAAAAATAGTTTCAATACCTGCAGTGGGCAAAGAACAGATATCCCACTGTCTTTTTGTATGGTCAATCAAAATATTGAATTTCTCAGAAAACAGAAATTATATTATTTTTCTTAAATGACAATAATCTTACATCAGCGCCATTTCTATACACTGTACAAGTTTAGCTTTCGAAGATAGGCAAATTCGAGTACAGCAGTATGAACTTAGTTCAAGTTGTCCACGAGAATAAAATGGTTGTTAACTACTGTTTCGGTGGTTGCCAATACCATTATAATTTTTTTTATTTGAATAAACTTGAAATGTTAATTTAGGTTTCAGATATTTTCACCCAGTGCATGTGTGCACAAGATGTGTGATAATACTTTTATAAAGCTTGCATGTTTGTTTAGTGTTAAACATAAAGCTAGACAAGCTATCTATGCTATGCCATCGCAGGTACAGATACCCGACTTTTAGCATCACGAGCACCCATTTACCACTTAACCACCGAGGGTCAAATTTTCCTATTCAAAGTATTAATCCTTACTCAATAGCACAATGATATGTCTCTAGAGTTACAATGCTAGAAACCGGGTTTCGATACCCGTGATGGGCACATCACAAATACTTTCGTGTAACCTTGTGCTTAATTTGAAACGAACCAACTTCAGTATTAAGCCTTCATTTTAAAATTAAAACGAAATGTATTATTACATGTTTCTTATAAAAATGCCATGTTTTTAAAAATTAATTCTGATACAATTAATTTCGAATGTTGAAATTCAAATTCATTTAGAAGGATGGTATAAAAGCATGATGGAATAGAAGTTTAAATAATATTTTTTTTCTACATATTTAACCACGCAGGTTTTCAAGAAAGTATAACGAACTTCATACATGAATTCATTTATAACAATTTATTTCGTATTTTTCAGTCTTGATCTCCAAGACAGAATCAGGAGACCAGACTTACATATTCAAGTTTTCTTTTTAAAGAGAAAAAATAATCAAAATAATATATAGGAAGATTAACTTAATTACGTATAACAATAAAAGTGAATTCAACAAAAACATTTCGGTACAAAAGCAAGGTAGAAACAAGCAATTAAAATAACTGTAAATATTTCCCATAATAAAAGTCCATCATTCAACCTTTGTATCAGATCTCAATAACACTTTTACGTTTAGTGCTTTTACAAAAAAAGCAACAAAAATGGATAAAGCTAGCCATTGATTCACGATCACACAGAATTAACCTATAAAGCACCATCTGAGGAATGTTAAATAGCTTTACTTCATTTATTTTGACTGTTTTTGTAAATATTAAACAAAGATATTTTATTCTTTGGATTTACAGTAAATATGAAGCAGGAAATTGGAACTTAACATTGCTTGGCCATTTAAATTAAACAATAGGATTGACTGGCATTTTTAATAAGATATCAAAAGAGCAAATACACCAACTACTAGACGACACTGTGTTCAGCTTTCAATGGAACTACATAAAAGAAAATTTGCCTACAGTGACGGAATAAATAAGCTCTCTTTGAAATACGAGCTTCTTCAAAGGATTCGTAAGCTAACAATTTAGTCAGAATAAATTTCAGCAATTGTAAACAATGAGATGATCGTGTAAATACCTAACCTATATAAAGCCCAGTGTGTGTTATATCACGCATTATTTCTCCAAACAGGAGTCCTTAAAGCCAAAATGCATCTACGATTTTAGTTACGAGGATGCAAGGGAAGTGCCTTGAAACCTTATACACTCTGTAGCCACTTTATTATGTACACCTGCTCTTTAACACAAGTAGCCAAACAATGAATGATGTGGCTGCAACTCAACATATAAAGCATACAGAACAAACATTGGAATGGGGAAGATGTGTGCTCTAAGTGACTTTGACTTTGAAACAATTGTTGGTGCCAGATGTGGTGATTCCAATATTTCAAACTGCTAAGCTCTTATGATCTTTTATGCACTACAGTCTTTAGTTTACAGAGAATGGTGCAAAAAATATCTAGTGAGTGACAGTTTTGTGGGCTAAGATACCTTATTAATGAGAGAGGTGAGAGGAAAATGGCCAGACTTGTTCAAGCTGACAGGAAAATGACAAATAACCACTCTTTACAACAGTTGCTTACAAAAGGACATCTCTGAATGCATAACACATCGAACCTTGAAGGGGATGGGTTACAGCAGCAGAAGACCATATCCGGTTCCACTCCTGTCAGCTATGAACAGGAAGATGAGGTTACAGTGACCATAGGATCACCAAAACTGAATGACTAAAGATTGGAAAAACATTGCCTGGTCTGATGAATCTTGATTTATGCTGCAACATGCAGATGGTAGGGTCAGAATTTGGCATAAAAAGTGTAAATTCATGGATTCATACTGCTGTGTGTCAGCAGTACAGGCTGCTGCTAGTGATTTAATGGTGCAGGGAATGTTTTCTTGATACATGTTACACCTGTAGTACCAAATGAGCATCACTTGAATGCCACAGTTGACCTCAGCATTGTTGCTGATCATGTGCATCTCTTTATAACTATGAAATATACCATTTTTGACAGACTATATGCTAGTTATACAATAAACGTGAGCTATATATTGCCACCATGCAAAGATACTCATATAAAACTAGTGAAATAATACTTAAATACTTGTGACTGAGCCAATATTACAAAAACAATGCAGATGATTGTCTTTAAAATAATTGCAGTGTCCTGTACTGAATTACATCTAAGCTATTTTGTAGTAACCCATGAGTTAGAGGTGGAACTATCAACAAATGTATCATTAACCAACTGAAAGTTCACGAATTCACTAACAGTAAAGTAGCAAAGTTATACACATTTAAACATTATCTAAATTTGTGTGTGTGTGTGTGTGTATGTATGTATGTATACTTAGAAGACCTTTATCAACATAACAGAATGACATAATCAACAGGTACATATCCAGTTATCTGTTTTATGAGGAACTTACTGTATACATGATCATAAGGTAACAGTTCTATGTGAAAGTGAAAACAAGATCTTAGATGTGTTAAGTTCCATCTCATCATTTAACAGCACTATTTTGTAAAATTTTATTTCAACTACACATTGCTATTTTCAGCACTGACAACTACACATCATGACCTTTAACATGAAGTTAAAGAGGGCTGATGGCAGAAATATAAAATAAGCTACATGAAAAAGGTTCAAGATGTTAAAAAGTCTGAATCTGAAGCTTCATCATCAACATTAGAAAAATTCTGAAAACACACCAACAAACATGAGGTGAAGTAGCTTTTCTTCACTTGGTCACAAGTTTTAAAAAACATGTATTTTAAATCCTAAGATATTTGTAAATAGAACTTTTTCTTTTTTTACAAAAACCCATCTTAAAATATTTATGCTTACAATAAAATTGCTTTAAAAATAACTTGTCAAAATATAAGAAATACAAAATTTGTTATAAAACCTTTGAGTATAATGCAATATTCTTGAATAACGACTTCAACATTTAACAGTTTTATCAATATTTCCATCTTTAAAGGCATGTCATCAGACCTCAGCAATTTACAAAAAAAGTTAAACTACACATTCAAAAAATTTATTCTGGTAGAAAGTTTAGTAAGTAGGAATTAATATAACATTAGTACAAATGTTATGTATGTAATACATACACACAGATATATACATATAAGACCAAGTTTAATAAAAACATCTATGCACATCTGTATGTTTAACCAAAACATTTCCAGATAAAATAAATTTCAGCCATTCTCTGATCAGATGAGTTTGATTCAGATATTTCAGTTCATATTTTTATTAAAATTATAGTGATGACTTCATACATTATTACTTCAGAACTCTTACTTGTTACTGTAACAAGAACTGGATTTCCAACAAATCTGTTTTCATGTACTAAAGAAATTCATGCTTGCTTCTCTCTTTAACTACAAACACTATACAAAAGATAAGTATACCCTCTAAAAAGTCAATGTTGTTTGAAAAAATACTATACACACAAACTTATGAATGAGTTCCAAGAGCTGAATTTAAAACATATATAAGAATTTTTTAAAACAAAAGTTTAACTTACAAAAATAGTTTTAAAAAATTGTAAAAATCCTTTCAAAAGCTAATACACTTGCACTTGATTAGGACGTCCTTTAAATTTGTCATAATAGCTCTTAGCTAAAGATATGGCTAATTGAACTATAAATATAAAGAAATGTCTAACAAAGTTTAAGGAAGGATACAAAAAATATCCATAAAGAATTCTTTAAAACTCTAAGTCAATTTGTTAAAAACAATTATGACAGACTTTAAATCTGTAATTTCATATACTTTTTAAACTATCAATACTCCTACAATCGTGCTAAACAAGTATTTACTGCATTTCAAGCACAAATTTTAGTTAATAAGAAACTAAATAATTCAGTAAACTTGGTAAATACTACAAGGCTAAGAACTAGACTACATATTTAAAAGATCTCAACTTAGATTCAATCTACTTTAAACACGTATACAAACAAACAATTTTACTGATTTCAAGAAATCATGTTATATCCCACCTCCTGCATCACATACATAATATCAACTTCATCTTTAAAGGCACAGCATCTCATTATGACAAGTTTTAACTCTTTTCACTACCACATTTATAGATAAACAACTCTTCAAGTGCCAGTTTATTTTTAGGTAGTATATATACGTTTTAATGTTTTCTTGTTTCTCTGAAACTTGAAAGTGGTAAATTTAGAAAGTTTGAAGGGAAAACTTGTTCTTTCTTCACAGTGATACAAAATTCCAAATTTTACACAGAAGTGGTCCAGATGAGGAGATATATGCACATGGCAGTGAAAGAATTAAACAAATTAACACACTGAATTTATTTTTTTTTCTTACTGGTATTTCATTTTACGATTCCATATAACATCTTATTCATCTAGAATTCTTTATGCAAAATCTGTCTTATCTCTAATAAGATATTCAGCAATATTCACAATTCCTTCATAGCATAAAGATCCTCGACTTAATTTTTAGTGACGGAATTTCAGACATCTTCTGGGCAAGTATACAAGAAACAAAATATTATAATTTTATATCTAATTCTATCAAAATTGTCACAAAAGTTCTTAAAGGTACAACAATTATCATTAATTTTAAACAATATTAAATTTTCAATACTTTATATGTATAACATACATATTTGCCTTACTGCTTTACTTTCTTATAAACTCTGTTAATTTTATGTAAAGTGGCTCCTGTGAAAAAACTAAATAAAATAAATAAAAAAAAATTAACATTTGCTACATCATTCACTTTACAGGAAATGCCATAACAAATCAAAATTTAAATTACAGATATTATAAGTCTTTATATTTTTAGAAATACATCTAATCAAGAGACACAATGAATATAAATTGCAGAATCTTAAAAAGGAAATAAACTTTGTGAAATATGAACATTATTTTAGTGGCATAAAAATAACAAATGCAAGGTTTTTCCATAAATGTTACTCAATACACAAAAACAGAATTGAAACCAAGTTTTGGTACCTATTATGGGTAGAGTCCAGACAGCCAAGTTGTGTAGCATAATTTATAATTAAGATATTAACTTATACTTTCTAAAATAAAACATAAGCATCTTTTGAGCAGATTTAAAATATACAGTAAAAATATGAGATAAGGAACCTGGTGGTTAAGGCACTTGATTTACAACCTCCAGGTTTGAATCCCTGTCACTGAACATGCTCACCTTTTAATGTTGTTGTCAGGACCAGACATCCAAGTATAAAAATTCTTGGCTAACAAAAGAAACCCAAGCAGCCAACCCCATCTCCAGATGAGATTAAGGTTAAATGAAGAAGTAGTAGGAAATTAGTTAGGTATATTAAAAAAAGTAAAAATATAAAGTAAAATATATAATTAAGTAAAAGACAACTTTATTCATTACCTTTTATGATTTACCATAAGCACTACCTACAACACAAGTAGTACTTAAATACAAACATCATATCTTAAGAGCAATATAAAAGACTTTGGGAACTATTTGATTTCAATATCAAATATATAATTTCTATCAATCTTGTACATGCAATAAATATTCAGATTTGAAGTATACGAATTCCTATACAAATGCCTGATGTAATGCAGTCAGTTTTCCATTATGAAATAGTTGTCAGGAGTCATGATGATTTTGTTCAACATTTATAAGTATATACTGTTCTATTTTTCTCATTTATCAAGGTTAGTTTTACATACTGCAATGCTAACAGGTAAAACAAATGTCAGATTTCTAGCTTATTCACATCAAATCCCAAACACACTTCTTTTATGTGCCTCACCTTAAAACCATACAAACTGTAAAACCACTGTTATTAGAATGATGTCTCTATGAAGATGTCTATGCATCAAGAATATATTATACATCTATAAGTATGTGTTAGCAAATATGAGATTTTCTATTCATTTACATGTTAGGGATTACTGGTGACATACAGTACCAATAATAATTATGGAAATGGAGGATAAAGCAAGTATACAATGCAAATTACATATGACATGATTATAGAATTCAAAACATGTGGTGAATATAATGGTTCCTGGGAAGAAAAAAACACTCAACAAGTGTACAGAAATGAAAGTTTTTAGCTGAAGAAGGATACTCTGATGGGTAAGCCATAGCCCAACTTCACATTTCACCCACCATTACATGCAAGAACCTGAAGAAGGAAAGCAAAAGTAGCAGTGTTGAGACTATATGTGGTCAACAAAGAAAATCAAAAGTTTTGCAAAAATGAGGAAATATTCCTTACTATAAATTCTTTGTAATGATCCAGTAAAGATATTTTGAAAATCTTTGCTGCAAGCTCAGGTGTTAACATTTCTTCAAGAATTCATTAGCCCAAAATGGGCTATCAATGGGCATGTTGCCAATCAGTAACCTTTACTGAGTGTACCAACAAAGCAAAAAACATAAATGGGCAACACAAGTGAAACAATGGGATGATCAAACCTTGAAAAAATTACTTTTTACAGACTGCAAGGTTCAGCTGTTAGACAATAATTAATGGCAATGTGTTTGAAGACAAACTGGGGGGTATAACATTCACGGTGCAGCAGTTACTGAATGAGGATGGATGAATACAACTTTGGAACTGTATTTAAGCCAAGGGTGTCAGAGGCTTACATAAAATAAAAGGTATTCTGGCTGCTGACAGACAGAGGATGGTTGTGATCCCTCACACAATTACCTCAAGAACACATCTTTGGGATTATGTGTATATTGTATAAAGGAAACAGCAATTAAACAACTTGAATGAGTTGTGGAAAGTGTTACACACTCTCACTAATAATACATATACGAGAATGAAAGTACAATGTCAAGCTCTTAATAAATATTAAGAAATATTAACATTCTGAAAAACGTGCTCATTTTTATGTAAATATTTTATATTAAAATGCATATTTGCTAAATATAATTTGCATTATGTATACGTATATCCACTGTCCTCTTTTTCCATATTTATTTCCAATACTGTATTTTATCTTGCACTTTTTTTTTTTGTTGTTTCAATACAACTAGGACACAAACCAAAATAACAAAAATAGCTGCTAGAACAAATATTAATTTAAAAAAATAAATAAACAACCTCATTTCAATAGATACATCAGCAAGTCATATATCTGTTCCTGTTTATTTACAAAACTTTAAAAACTGCTTCAACTGTAAGTGAATTTTTAGTGGTCAATAAGCAAGTTGAAAGCAAGTGTGTATGTGAAATTAAACTGGTATTTATGTTGGAGTGCTGGTCAATAATTAAGTGAAATACTGATCTGTATGTTACTCTACAACTAAACTATACAGAGTAAAATTATATCAAACCATGGATGACAAAATGGCATATTATGATATTCTTTATATAAGAAAATTTGTCTAGGGCTAAAGACAATTGATGAAGTGTTTTATCCAATAGCAAGGGTAAAAATAAGTGATCAAAGTCTAGAAACTATTTACCTTAAGTCATTTATTGTCATTCCAGTTTAAATACTGTTTACACTTCTTAGCACTATAACCATCCTCCCACCCAACCTTTACCCTGTTGGTGTCACTGGTTTATTATTCAAGTCAGAATTCAAGCAACTACAGCCTCCAGTTAGACTTTTTATCATTAGAGTAAACAGTTTACACCTCAGATCTAAGCAATAACTACTGATTAATTTTGATTAATCAGCTACTAAATCAACCAAAATATATGATTGTTTTCTACATCAGTTTGGTCAACCCAAATTTTCTATCACACAAAGAAAAATGCATTTTTCTTATAGCAGAGCCACATCAGGCAGTCTGCTGAGTCCACCAAAGGGAATCAAACCCCTGATCTTAGCATTGTAAATCTGTAAACTTACCACTGTACCAACAAAAAGGCATGCACGGCTTGGCAGACTGCTATTATTTTTCTTTTCAGAACAGCCTAGAATACAGCCATTGCTACTGAAGATGGCAAAAGGCAATGACTGGTCTCATATGAAATGTATGTTTTGACATGGAACAATCTATTATATGGTTGAATTATTCATTATTTCAACATGTCCAATACCAAGGGACCACTATGATGACCTTGGGAAGCATGTTAAGGTGTCAGCTACAGTTACAATGTGTCATTGCTCATTTGCATCCTTCTACAAGACCATAAATTTCCTCCACATGACACAAACAGTTGTTATGATGGTAACATGAAAAAACTGAATGTCCCTCTAACTTCCTTTGAAATTTTCTTGTAAGGAGGATGAAAATAAAATTTCTCTTTCAGAATATACATTGCTGGTTTAATTGGGCCTAATTCAAAAGATTTGTTTTTTATATATATTTTATTATGGATGTAATTTTCTCAATTTCCTTTCTGTTTTGGTTTCCTGTAATTGCAAAATAAATCCCAATGATGATTTAAGCCATCATTTTACTTTTGATACAGTATTCCAGCATTAATCAACAAATATTTATCAATAAGATGGGTAACACCATGAGAACATTTTGGAAAGGAAAATTTTAGATAAGAGGTAATTTGTCACTTTTCACTCTTAAATGAAACTATTCTAATCTACATGTTACTTGACTGGTCAACTTCTAACATAAATATTATAGGAAACTATTCTGGTCTATACATCACTGTACAAGTGGAAAAAAAAAAGGTGTAAGATATTATAAATTGTAAAGATCTATACGTTATTTTATTAATAAACAACTGTACAAATAACAGAAAATTATACTAATCCTACAGTTACTTCACTGGACAAAAGTAGCATACAAGCTCTATCAAACTCTACTGGTCAATAAGAAATGTAGAAACTATAGATATTTATATTGCTATGCTTGCCAACAGTTAATATACAAGCTCTATGAAATTACACTGATTTCTGTCTTACTTCACTGGTCAGTGAGTAATGTAAAAAAAAATAAAAAATATATATACTGTCACATACATTATTTTGGTGGACAACAAAGAAGATACATATTACACAAAATCATACACATAATAAACAGCATATTACTTTTCTGTTCTGAAATTGTAAAGAAATGCAAAAAATAGTCCCAATTTAATTATGGAACATATAAACAAGCAGATTGTGTGTAAATTGAAATCTTGTTCCTTCCCTCTTAAAATTAGATACCACAATAAAGAAATTAAAACTTGATAAAAAGGGGAAAAAAATTAAATTATAAGAACTGCTAGTTTAAAAACAATTGTTCCAAAACAAATTGCATGGTAAAAAAAAACACTAAAACAAAGAGCTGGGTTCAATAACAAGAAATGAGCATAGCATGTCTTACCAAAGACAAAGTTTATGGAAGAGTGCTGGGAATTTGTATTACATTTACAAAAAGCATAAGTAGAAGAAAGATAAATCTGTAAAATCATACACAGACTGGATATCATGAAGATGTTTAATAAGAAGTAGGAATTTCAAGAAGTGAAGATTACATAAACCTCTGGTCCAGCCACAGGAATATACATCTGAGCCACTATTTGTAGTTGTGTACTTTAGAATCCCAGTCTTCAGAGCTTCTTTCAAGTGGTTCATATCCATTTGAAAGTAATTATCAGCAAAAGGATCAAACTTTTTGAGAAAAGTGTTGTTTTTAAGGGGGTTGACTGGAGTAGATACTGGCTTATATTTACTTGATTCTTTGAGAATCTTATCAAGTGGTATTGTCCAAATTGAGAGCCATTTGTGTCACTAGGAGATTGAGAATGGTTTAAAGATGAAATTGACATGTTAGTTCTTCATGTGAAATATCAAATTCATTAAAAAAAAATTTTTTTTCCTTATCCAAAGATGTAGAGGTGTTTCCACTGGCTACCAAAGAGGAAGATAAATCTATCTGGTGACCTTGAAATGTTTGGGGAGAAAGTGACGAGGAAAGTAATAACTCATCTCTCTTGCTACTCATTGGGCCTACACAATTATCACTTCCATGCTGAAAATTTGAAGGTTGACTTCTTACAAAAGGATTTCTTACTACATTACCTGGTAATGTATATCCACTGTCTAGACTTAGAGCTTTCAATTTAGTAAGTGAATTTCCCACAGTACTGTTATGCCCAGAAGGCCCTATTCTTGAAACAGCACTTGTCTGATTTTCTTTTGTAAACCTAGTACCCAATTCAAAACTGTTGGAAGATTTAAAAGATAACTGATTATTTGTCTTTGTTTCTGCATACTGACTGTTGTTTTCAGGAAATTGTGTATATGGAGATGTACTGTAAGTAAAAAACATTGGTCCTCTGTTAGGAATTGGTATTGGTGGACTGACTAAATGATTGGAGTTGGACTTAAAAGTATCTTTTTCAGAATTATCTTTTGAAAATGAATTCCAATGGTCTTCTGATATGTCCTTAAAGTAATGTAAAGAGTTTTTTCTGGGTGATGACAAAACTGGCATTGCAGAGTTTTGATGAGAAAGATCAGAAAAAACAGAGGAATAAACATTAAAACTTGGTTCAGATGACCGTGCAGGAAGCTTTGGATGTGGTGTTGGTGATTCACATGCAAAAGGATTTGACACTCTTCTCAGAGGATAAGACAAATCACTTATGGAAGATTTGAAAGGATTACTGACAACTGGAGAACAACTGGAGACTTTGGAAGACAAGGAGCATGAAGGCACGGTCCCAGACACACTAATTAACTGCTCAATAGGATTTCCATAAACTCTAGTCACTTGACCTTCTGTCAGTGAATCAGAGTTAAATAAAATTGTCTCATGTGATGTTTCAGTGCTATCCTCAATTAAGTCTTTAAGAACCTTTTTGGGAGGATTTTTAAGTTCGTGAAAAAAGTCTTTCTTTTGAACAAAAGGCCGATCTTTTCCAAGAGGATCAAGCTCTGCAAAAAAAGACACATCTGTTAACTTAAAAGGTTTAGGAGGAGGATCAGCAATGACAAAAGTGCCTGTAGCAGTGTTAGAGTTTTCCTGATTAACAAATTTTGCAAAAGAGCTATCTAGTTGAGATGTTTCTTCAGATGAAAGACTTCTTTCATTAATGTCAGAATCAAATACGCTTGGTATGAAATCAATCTGAGAGAATGCTGCATATTTGTCAGCTTCACTTTTCTGTTCAGCTTGAGCCACAGAAAGTGCTGAGTACATGGGAGACGTATGCAGCAAGGGTGGTGGAATATCTACATCACTGGCTAAAGAAGTTATTCTTTTTTGCTGACCTAGGCTATTTAAGTGTGAAATGTTTAGCTCATCTTCTGTCTTACTAGCAAGGAAATCCACCTGCAGATAAGTAAAGTTTAGTTAATTCAATACAAATAAAAAAGAAATTATTTACAGTCCATCAAAAAACAAATCTAAATTAACCCTGAAGAATTGGCATAAAATAAGATAGAAAGTTGTTAAATTTATTTCTAAGTTTAAAATAATTCCTACAAACGTTTTGTCAAATAAAAATGGTTTTAACAGCTGAAATTATCCAATTTAATTATTAAAATAATTACTCTTATTCTTTAAAATGTTTTTTGTAAAAGATTTTCTTTTGCTACAAACAAAAGACCATAATTTTTCTGTCAATTTTCATATATATATATATATATATCCTTAAAATTCCAAAATTACACATACATACAAAAACAAAAAATTCCTAATGTAGTGTCAATCTTAATATTTGTACACAAACTTCAAATAAAAATATCGTGAAAAACAAAAAAATAGTGGCATTCAGTTTTGTCATCAAACAACATACAAAATATGATAAAGATGCATACTTTTTTTGGAGTTAGAATAAATTTCAAAGTAAATGGATCATTTTCTGGTACGTCTTCTACTGAATCATAAGCTGCAGAAACAGCTGCTATACTGTTATCCATCTGCTGAATACCCTGGTGACAAAAATTTATACATAAAGTAGAATATATCATATTTAACATACATGTTCAAGCAGCTTATAAAACCACAGCAGCTTTATAGAACAAAAATAAATAAACTCAAATGATACAAATAAAATTAAGTTAGAGAAGTTTTGTGAGAATGAGAGCTAACATTCAGTGATACTGACTTAGTTATATATTATATATATGTTTGTGTTCAATATCAAGATACACAGTAGTGTGGTCCTGCAATCAGAACAATCTGCAGGACAAACCTTATTATTAACATGAGAAATAGTTTAGATTTTCCACTGTGGATGTGCTTTACTTGATCCTTACTTCACATGTCACATTACAAGGAAATCCATTAAGAATTAATTTTCCATAATAATCCATTAATTTTTACCACTAACCTACTCTATGTAAAAGTTCCTTTTATGGATTTTTACTTATTATGAAAATCCTACAGTAAAAGTGCCAGTTACATTTTCACACTTAAATAAACTGGAGAGAGACAGAAAAAAAATGGATGTATATAACCATGCTACAAATACATGAAATTCTATTTCTGTTCAGTTTTTCTTCAAACTCACCTCATAACTTCACATGTTCTTGCTTTATTGTCCCCCTGGAGCAATTGTGTCATTGACACTTTATCATCTTTGCAATTATTATTTTTTTAAATTTAATTTTGTACTAACTTATTTTAACTTGGGTTAAATAATATTACTGACACCTATTGTGGAATTATTATTATTTTAATGCAAACTTATTTCTATACATCTAACAACAGTACATAGTATATAATAAAATTAAACAATTTAAACAATAACATATAGTACAATACATCAAGTATTACACAATTCAAAGTCTTTTGTTGTTTTTTACATTATCCATCACTGAAAAATTCATGAACCTAAAAACACCTACCAGTTGTAAAGAATTCATTTCAATCTGCAGACCTAACAAGTTGTCTACAGCAATAGAATCTTTGGCTAGTACTGCTTCTGGTTCAGATATAGCAGAACTTTCAATTTTTACAGACTCTGGTATTGATGGAGTCTTGATCTCCTATGTTATACACCAACAGATTAATATATAGTCTTGGAAATTGTCATACAATTGTATACACAAACACACACGTAGAAATAATAAATTTAGTATATGTAAACAAATATTACACAAATTGGTTGAATGACTTACTTCAACTACCTTTTTTATAATTATTATAATGCAAATTAAATTTGAACCAATTAAATTAAATCTGTATACACTAAACTGCATATGGATACATAATTCTGTAGGTTATAGTATCTAATAATATTAGTCATATAAATAATTAGAGATATATAATGAAAACTGCAATTCATTTCACTGATTACTGCTGAAGGGTGTCCCCAATACATTTTACATATAAAACTAATAATCCAATAAAATGTTTTTTTTCTTTTATTAGTTCTTTCCATTGAGTGTTACAATAGACAAAAATATATCAAATTATTTAATATAATGAAATATTACATTTTTTTTACCAATATGACTCCTCAAACTACATACATATACATGGCCTTCGAAATGAATATGAAAATACACAATTGATACACACACACACACGAGTAACAAAAAACAAGTATCTCTAGCTAAGTACTCAAACTATCCTTAGCACAATACATAATTACTGGAAAATAAGCAAATCAGCTGTATGTTGTACTAACATTTAAACAGTATACTTTGTTTTTATACTGCTAAAAAGTTTACTAATTTACAGTTGTTAATTATTGTTTCTAATATAATGTTAAAATTTGGATTATTTGGCATATTTTTATGCCAAGTTTAATCTTATACCATGACAAGAAAGTAGTTTTATTAAACTTTGAATGTAGTTCAGAAAAATCAAATGACATACACAGAAAAAGATGAACATAGCAAGTATTACTGTATAGTTTATACAAATGTTTCCACAACAGCATCCATAATTTTTGTCATATTTTCAACAATTAAGCTTTTTTTAAGTACATATTCTACAGCATTCAGTTAACAGTTCTATACATAGCTGTGAAAACTTGGCTAATAACATTTAAAATGGTACCAACATGCATTTTTTTACACTGTTTTTAGCTGTAGTATACTTGATTCATTCAAACAGAAAGAAAAAGAAAATAAGGAAAACCAGATAAATTGAACTATACTGTAAACAAATATATTTAAATTACATGTAAGGCATTCTAACATAATATTGACAGACGTATATATACAAGTATTCTATAAATATTATAATGTGAGCCAAATAAAAAAAAATCAAACATTGCTGATGTTTAACCTTAAATAATGTATAGTTGTAGTAACTTCTTTAACCCTTTTGTCACAGATCACGGGTCAAAGGCCATGTCATTTATTGATTTGCATTCAAACATTTATTGAACTAATACTATTTTATGATTTTATGTCAATAAATCTAAAATAATGCTGCAGATTATAATTCAAACTTTAATATTATATACAAGTTAATTTCTTAATTTAAAAGTAAATATTAAAAGAATACACACACACACGTACATTTTATTGAGTTCTATCATATGTTGAATGCAGCACTGCTTAAAATTAGATGTTTGTGGTGTCAAAATATTAAGTCTAATTTCTTACAAATTAGGAACTCAAATTACTAATATTGACAAACAAGAATATAAAATAAAATCCTCATATCTTTTTATTTTGCTAAGATATGGCTTATGTACTGAATCAAACACAGTGGCCTCATTCAGTTCTTTCCTTTGTTTGAAATGGTCCCCTATATACTCTCACTGTAGTATATGACATGTGAATAAAAAATCAACGGCTTAGAATGTCTCCAGAGTGGTTTTCACAGCCAGAGATGTACATATAATGTATAATAATTGAAATGTGACTATATTACAAAATACTAGTCCACTAAAACACAGTTAAGACAGAGAAGACTAAAGGTTAGTCTTATATTACTGGATATGTAACATGAATGCACATACACCTTGTTAATGCAAATTATGATATGTTAGCTAGGTATGACTGAAAGGTCAACATATATTATATATAGCAAAAAATATATATGTGAATATATAGCACTATGAGACTTAGGCTAAGTTTGTCTTTTCTTGTTATAATAAGTAGCCATTCTAGAATGAAAACAACAATTTATAATTATTTCACAAATTTTTGTATGGTGGTTACAACGTTGGTCAAGCAACAGACCCAACATACTTAGAGAGTATCAAAAATGAAATATAAAGTCTTACTGCAAATAAACATTTGAAATTTATTTAGAAGGTTTAGAGATTATGCAAATAATATGAGATTTTGGGGATGAAAATTAGTTTTTTAATTATAACATGAAATCACTTTGCACTCAGACTACTGACAAAACACTATTTTCACAAACTTTTGTAAAAATATTTCATTAAAAAGTCTGATTTTTGTATACAAATTACTTGCAATCTTTACTTAAAGTATATCACATTTTGTGAAGATACACATGCTGTATCAAAAACTGTACTATAAATACTTAACATCTGCAAATGTATAAACAAACTTGTGTATATTATACTAAGCCTTTCTCTTCAGAGTTAACCTAACAACCCTGAGGTCACCACATTAGAACTTCTGTAAAAGACAAATATGTTGGTAAAGATGGGAAAAACAAAACAAAATAATCATAACAGGAATTATCTGTCATTTTGACTGATCAGTAAGATTTATTGCATTCAAGTGCAATATTACCAGATGTCAGCATGAACCCTCTGAGGAAAAAAAGTTATTCATGAAACAAAGCAGAGATAAAATGATCACCTGACCATTATAATCACAACACACAGTAGTGTGTCATGTAGTCAACCTGTTACAGCACACGCGTTATTAGCAAGTGCAAGAGCTTAGAAACTTTCCACTTTCTGCATTTTGGACTTTGACAATCAAAACTATCATACATTTTCATGGATGTCCTCTATCAGATTCTTACTTCACATACAAATTTCAAAGCAATCTATTAATATTTGATTGAATTTCTTCATATTTTGTCTTTGCATCAAAAGTATGGAAACTGTAATTGATAGAAAACCATACTTAATATACATAGATCATTTTCAAACCTGGTACACTGACAGATATTTACAATCTACAATTTGGTGTCAAAGTTCGTCTAAACACGAAGCCACACATGCAAAGTTATTCAACAAGAAGATACTCAATTTTGACCAAAATTTTTATGCACGTCTATATAAAAAATTACGAGCTTTTGGTCTAAAAATTTTATTACACCTTCATCTAAGAGTAAATGTGAACCGTTTTTAGTTTTTGTCACTTGGATTAAAGATGGTTGATTTAAAGCAGCAAAACTATAAGGTAAAAGAATGTGCTGATACGCAAGTGTTGGTTAGACCAAGCAAACTGATCAGCAGTTTCTGGATCAAGTTTTCAAAAGAACCATACAAGCAAGTGGTTATTATCCATTATTCATTGCCATCTTTTAAGCTCAAATATGCTCAACTTTACAAAATTCTCCTAATTAAAAAGTGTTTAGTGTTACATGATATCAGCTTAATCAGTTAAATAATGAAGCTTGATATAGCTGTACTGAGTGCATGCAGGTGATAAGATACTATTAATCTAGATTTCATTGTATTACTATAAAGGCAGTTATAGACACTGTTTTAAAGAGGAAAAACACCATATATTTTAAAAAATCTGGTTGATTCTGTAAAGTAAGGTATGTTCCAAATAGTAGGCTTGCAATCCTATAGTGAGTGAATTACTATCAAGTGTCACTTTCTTACTTGCTGTCATTTACTGATGTGCATTAACAAAGTAATGATATCTAATCAAAAACAATACAATATATACCTGCTGTATACTTCTCAAAGCCATAAGTGTAGCTCCCAGTTTTTTTGTCAATTTCAATTTAATTTCTTTAAGGTGCACACTCAATGATGTTTTTGGCCATATCTTTTTTTGCACACCTGAGGTGTTTTTGATTAGATAATTAGTAGAAAAAGCTATCACATGTATACTTACTGCATAGATATTTTCCTCTTCAGCAGTACTGGATATAAGAACAGGTTCTTCACTTCCACCAAGATTCATTTCAACAATGTTGTTATTCTGGATATAAAAAAACACCACCACCATTTCCATGTAACTAACTAAATTTTTTTTTATTCATTTTAAGAAAGAAATTTGAAAGTTATCTGAAAAATTGTATTCAAATATTTCAATTCTACTAAGATACATGAAGTTCCACAAACATTTTGAAAATAATTACACATTTTTAGGTATTTCTATTTTTACTTCAATGTAATTAAAATATATATTTTTCTATTTATTAAACTACATAATCACCTTTTCTTCTGGTTCTTTACAGTCTTCCCATTCTTGTCTAATCTTGTTGATTTCTTTTTGCTTTGACTCAAGAATTACTTGAAACATATCTCTTAATGCAACCACAACTTGAGAAGCCTAAGTTCAGAAAAACCATTCACTTGTTTCACAAGAAATAAATTAATATAAAGTTATAAATTACATTCTATATAATTACCAAACTACGTGGCAAAAAGAGGTAATACATTGCTGTAATATAGTAAGAAATTGCATACATACATACTTGAATTTGTTTTTTTTGTTTTGTTTTTTCATTCAAAGTATTTTTCAAACTTAAAGAAAAAAATTGGTTAGCATTGAAGTAACAAGTATAAAAGCACACAAAAAGAAGTTTCATTCATGAGCACAAGGTTTAGAAGAAAAATCGAAATGAAACACAATTTTAAAGTAATTTACAAAAAATATATCATCAAACAATCCCTAAAATAACTAAACACTCTGTTGTTAAATCTGATTGGATCCTAAACCACAAACTTTAATATAGACTTATACACTGTATTCCAATTTACAAAGTTATCTTTCATGAACACCATCTAGTTAAAGAAAACAGTATATGATTTTTTTTAATCAAATATAATTCTTTTATGTGATTCCTAATAAATGGATAATTATGACATAATAAAGGGACCTGTTGGTAAATATAAGCTGTCTCATCCTCTAAATTAAAAAACTAAAAGTATTAAATAAATTAATTTAAAAAATTAAAGTCAGCCATTATCATTCATATATCTATCAAGCTTTCTTTTAAACTCACTCAAATTTACTGTCTCCACAACATTTGAAGGCAACCCATTCCACAGGGCAACCATACTGTTAGATAAATGAAACTGTCTTAATTGAAGATGACCCCATCTTTGTCAAATTGTATATTTGTGTCCCCTAGTCCTACTGTCGTCACCATTATGTATGAAAAAAGATGAGGCATCAACATTGTCAATTTCCTTTATCTTAAACAACTCAAATCAGATCCAATCTAACTCATCTTTTTTCAAAAGAAAAAAGATATCAGAGATCTTAACTTCCAGTTGTATGATAACCACTCCACCCCAGACACTATCCTAGTAGTCCACTTCTGAACCCTTTCCAACAATTCAACATTCCTTTTAAAATAAGGAGCCCAAGACTGAACAGAACACTCTAAATGTGGCTTCACCAGTGACATACACAATGAAATTATAACATCTTCATATTTGTATTAAATATTTCTGGAGGCATTACTTAAAATCCTATCTGCCCCTCCACTAGCAACAGCACACTGCTTGAATGACTTAAGAGACTGATCAATCATTACACCATGATCTCTTTCATCTACAACAATGCTAAGATTATTACCCCATGAAATTATACTCGTAATTCAAATTATGATAACCCACATGCATTATCTTGCATTAATTATAATTAAAACTCATCTGCCATTTATTTGCCTAACTCACTAAACCATCTAAATCCTTTTGTAAAATAAAAGCACTCTTCAGTTACTAACACCCAATACCTTAATATCATCAAAAAGTTAAGTTTTTATTAACCATTCCTTTATCTATATCATTAGTGTAAATCAAAAAGAGCTGAGACTAAGTCCTGAGGTACCTCACTTATGACATTAATCCAGTTTGATTGAGCTCCACTTATAACCCTTTGCTTTCTTCCAAAAAGCCACTTCACTCTTCTATCCAATTAGTTAACTTTCCCATATCTACAGATATAACTGTTTTTACAATTCTTTTTATGTGGCACCTTGTAAAATGCATTCTAAGAATACAGATACATCAAAACTACACCTTTATCATTATCTACATATTTTCAATGAAGGGAAAAGATTTGTTAGGCAAGAATTTCACTTATTCATACCATGTTGACTATTCAATAAAACTATAAACTTTGTTGATTTTGTTATTTGTTAAATAACAAAATGTTATTTGCAGTAAGACTTTAAAATTTATGTTATTTTTTATACTATCTGTGGGGGTATGTCACTCGACCAACCTTGTAACAATCATAAAAATATTAGTAAATAAATATAAATTGTTTTTTTCATGCTAAAATGACTAGACATTATAACACAAAAAATACAAATATTTAGTCTCAGTAGCTCAAATCTCATAACACTATATATGAACATATATATTATTATTTGTTATTATATTGACCTTCCAGTCATACCTAGGTAACATTACATGACTTGCAATGACACGTGAATTTGCACTTGGACTCAGGTCACATATCCAGTAATATAAAATTAACCTTTAACCTTCCCTGTCTTGGCTGTGTTTTAGTGGTCCAATACTTTGTAACACACACACACACACACACATTTCAATTATTATGCATTATATACATGTATATAGATTATTAATATTTAGAAATAAATTAAATTTATTTTTTAAAATATAAAACAATAAATCAAAAAGTAAAGCTAACAAAATTTTTTCTTATTGCTATGACCTTTGTACCCGGGTTGTTGCACATGAAGGATAAACATTTTTTTTAAGTTATATATACAGTTGAATAACCAAAAAAATAAAACATAACTACACTAATACCATAGAATTCCACTATGATTTTTAAAACATAGTAATTAAGATATTTTTAGATTTTATAAAATATGAAACTTTGAGAAGACTAAAGACACAACCAACCTCCTTGATAACTTGGATTGAAGGAACGTGTTAGCTTTTCAAAAGTTAAATGGCAAGCAAACCCACTCTAGGGACATTGTGAGCTGTTTATTGGTTATTCACATGTCATATACTGTAGTAAGAGTATATAAGGGACGATTTCAAAACATGAAAAGTTTAACAAGTCCACCATGTCTGATTTAGTACATACCCCATATCTCAGCAAAATAAAAAGATATGTGGTTGTTATTTTAAATTCTGGCTTGTCAATATTAGTAATTTGAGTTCCTAATTTGTAAGAAATTATAGACTTAGTATTTTGACATCACAAACAACTAATTTTAAACAGCACTACCAAGCATCTCACACTAAAATCTACATTTAAAATGTGTTCTTTTAATATTTACTTTTAAAAAACTCATATATGACATTCAAGTCTGAAGTATGATCTACAATTTCATTTCAGACTTATTGACACAAATTCATAAAACAGTAGTTCAATAAATTAGGGCTAATACCTTTAGCCATAATAATTCTCATTTTATCTTCCTGAAATATATCATTTCCTTACATCAAAAACAGATTTGTAATACATATTTACCTCCTTTCACATATAAAGCCTCTCTCAATCTTGGGCCACCCTCTAGCACATTAAAAATCATAATTCTTGCTTAATGCATTAACGTTTGTATTCCCCTCAGTTCCCGCTGCTCATTTATCATTCACAGGAGATGTGACAACTCTCCACCAATAGTAGAACAACATATACTTCCTGAAAAGCTGGTTCTCTCTGTATTACATTCTTTTGAAATTACACACAACAAAATAAACAAATATCATAAGTGGGGAGGAAGAGTGTGAAGCACATGAAAGGAGATACGTACCTATCAGAAATTATTTTGGAGAATAATAACTTTTGATATTATACATATCTCCAAACACATATACAGCTAGAATCCAACAGCGAGTATGCAGAGGGATGGCATATCAGAAAGTATAATAAATTCCCAAGGCAAAGCATCCCCAGAGAATCTTACAATTGTACATAGTAACTGTATGAAAGCACACTAGAGGATGACCACACCACTTCCAGAACTAGCATGTTCTTTGCCAGTGAGAAGAAGGGTCATGAAACAGGCAGTATTGAGGGCCTTACCAATGATGGAAAAGCCTCAGAAGACAAGGTAGTAAGACTGACCCCCCCAACCAAACAGACAATGTTCTATATCCCGTCCTCGGTATTACAAGGAGAAGAGGAGTGCTAAAGAATTGACAGAAAAGAAATATGATGTGGCAAAGGCAAGCAGACCATGAGTAATACACACACACACACCAACCTTAAATGGAAGTAAAAAAAGTGTCAAATTTCAATGAGGAAAGTAAGCACACAGTGAGAACCAGACAAACTTCCACATCAGCAGCTGGTGTCAAAAAATATGTCAAGCTCTGAATTATGGGATGGTGTTCAACTTTGAACTGAACTGTAAGAAGAGAAATGCATTCTGTAGCTGTTTTTACAAGTAGGCACAAAACAAGAACTACTCAACCTTGTTCTCAGGATTATGAGTAGGTTGCAGAATATCTGTTCAAACATAGGAACAGGGAACAAATGCTGCTCCAGACAAAGAGGTGGAAGAGGAACCCCAATTGCAGTGTTTCTTCTGTTCAACCACCATACAAAATCTTGCTGCATCAAAATTAAAAGGATGACTTGAAAATCTAATGGATCCAAGAGGAAGTTCCTTTGAACTTGCAGTTACCACCAAAGAATTTGCATGTGAGCATGTCTGAAAGAAATAAGTGCTTCCAACAGAGCATACATTCCAAAAAGAGATGAAACATCTCAAGCAGTCAAAGAAGGAAAGGATATACTCATTACATATTGAATACGAATGACAGATGGCTGTGCCTGACTGAGGCAGGAGTTGAATGAAATACTCTTTGGAGGAAAAAAACCGATTCTTCTAACCTGACCAACCAACCAACCTACCTTGCTGCCTTCTGGATGAGCAAACTAGTGTGTACTACAGAAGCTACACAGGTAAGAGCCAGAAGAAACTGGTCATCCATATAATGATGAGTCCCAAGACCTAACAAATGAAGATGGTGAGCAAAAGTTTGGACAAACTGACAAAAGACACAAGGTGCTGTGGCAATGGATCAAAGGAAACAACAGGAGGATGAAGATACTGGACATATAAAGATAAGAATCTGATACCTTAAATTTGGTAATCAACAAGCTTGGATTGAAAACCCCAAAGAAGAAAACAAAAAGGATTCCACGATAAAATGAGAGTTTAAAATAGCTGACTGAAATGGAACAGATCTATGACTGGTTTCCAATTGTTGGTATTCTTGGGGAACAACAAACAGATAAACATGAAAACATGGAAAACTGGAACTACTAGTTTGATAGCATCTTTGAGCAGAAAAGCTCTAATTTAGCCTCAAAAAGGTGAATGTGAAAAACTGGAAGTCTAACCGATGTTAACAGCAGAAGAAAACCATGTTCTCCAGAAAAATCATTGGGTGAATGGCAAAAAGCATCTGATAACAGTTGTAAAGAAGAAAGATAATGTAAAACTTGTATAAGAGAGATTAATCTTTGAGAATTGGATATGAAACAAAAGCCTCAGGTACCACAGAGATAAAAGGAGACTCAAATGTTAAAAACCCAAATTAAAACTGGGAGAATGATGAAAAGCCAAAGCATTTCATTCAGGAACAGAAGAGGAAGAGGCAGAGCAGAACCCCCAAAAACTGTGATAAAATTCTTTGAACATGAACCTCTATATCTGGGGAGCAGGTGGACAAAAACAAGAAGAGAACAAATCATAAGATAAAGAAGAAAGTTACAAGATATTTCAAACCTGATCAATTAACTGTAAGAATGGCACTGAAGGTTGAACATTCTCTATTATCGCCTGAAAAGAAGGCTGGTTGGTTTGTTGGTTGATTTAGTGTTTTATGGCACAAAGCAGCTAGGCTGTCTGAGCCAAATATTGAATAAAAAAGTAAAATTAAATTCAGTAAAATTCATAAAAAGAAGTTAAGGTAAAACAAAACAAAGTTAAAAAAATAAATAAATAGCATAAAACCAATGTTCACATCTATCCTACAATGTCAAGAGAAAAACTACAACAATTCAAGTTGTAAAGGACTTTCTGTAGCATGACAATAATAATTGTAACTCGCCAGGAAGACACAGGTAAGTACAAAAACCACCGTCAGTCACCTGACGTTGGCTTTTCCAGTCCTGGTTTCAAGTTACTTAATGTTACGGTCAGTTTCTAATTTAAAATTGAACTAGATGAACTGCGATTTTTAAAAAAAGAGTAACATTAGAAAGGTGTAAAGTATATATAAAAAACTTAAATGGCATTAAAAAGATTAATGGCCTTTAAAAAACTAAAAACATTACCAAGGTGGACAGTGTCACCATCACTAATAACACTAATGTTATGGACAAACCTTGGGATAGAACAAGCTTAAAATGGTGCCGTCATTGTGAATCATAATGATGACAAGAAAGTAAAATGTGGCTTATTGTGATCTGAGTGTCACACAAACTACACACTCATGCATCAGTTCCAGAAAAAAGAAAACGATGAGTTAAAAAACTGTGACCAATGCGTAGTCTAGTTAGAACAACTTCCTCTTTCCAATTCTTATGGGAACAAGATGATCAAAGTCCAATATAAGGTTTCATTTGGAAAAGGCTGTTTTCACGTTGCTCACTTCAAGTTGACTGCCAGCTGGCACGGAGCCGAGCCTTGAATACAGGACCATAGTCCATGTATGGGATAGGCACAGCGGTGATAGTGCCCGAAGCAGATAGACTTAGCTGCAGCATCAGCTAGCTTATTTCCGTGAATACCAACATGGGGCGGTATCCAGAAAAACTGGATAGAAGTAGATATTAAAGAGAAATGGGCCAGTTGGTTTTGAATATTGGCGAGAACAGGGTGTTAACCAATGTGAAGCGATTCCAGGGCCAGTAGAGAACTAAGCGAGTCAATGTAAATTGTGCAGTTCTACTATTGCTTAGCTTCTATGTGATCCAGAGCAAGAGAGAGAAATGGCATACAGTTCGGCAGTGAACACAGAAGCTGTAAAGAGGATTCCGCATGCAACCACAAAAAATCATGGCAGAGCCCACACAGTCACCTGATTTCGAATGTGTGGGATATCTACGAAAAGTATCCCAAGCTCGTTTTTGAGCCTTCCATGCCATGTGACAGGCAGGATCCTACCATGGATGAGGATATAGTGGAAAACGTGTCGAGGTTTTAGGAATACATTGAGCAGCTGCTCGTATAATAAGTCAGTTACTGCTGCCACACAGTCATCTATTGATGGCTTACAGAAAATGGCAGGATAAAGTGCTGTGAGGGCAGTGACAGAGGGCCAGTTTGCTTGATCCAGCTTCCACTGGGGCATGCGGGTTGGGTGGAATCGACCACAGCCAGTTTCTCTCAAGATTATAGGAAAATGATCACTGCCTCGTGGATTATTGTCAACCCTCCATGAAAAATTGGAAAATAATGAAGAGAAGCAAATTGAGAGATCAATAGCAGTAAAGGACTGACATGGAAATAAGTAGGAGAACCAGTATCGAAAAGAGAAAGGTTCTGGTCAGAGAGCATATGCTCTACAGAGTGACCCCTCCTATCAATACCAGCACTTTCCCAGAGGGGATGATGTCCATTAAAGTCCCCCCAGGATGAAAAAGGGAGATGGCAACTGTTCAATGAGAGCATCAAGGTCTGATTGATCATATGTCTCTCCAGGTGACAGATAGATAGAACAAACAGTGATGGTACAACCCAAGGAAACAAGAATGGCTATGGCCTCCAAGGGTGTGTCGAGTGGCAAAGACAGGGTGGACACATGCTGATCAACCGACAGTCCCACCCCTCCATGCACTCATCCATCACACAGTTTGTAATTTCTGTATAAAGAAAACTGCCGAAAGGTGATTGTATTGGCAGGTTTCTTCATTTGTCGTTTGCTTGTATCACCTCACATTGAAATAAACATAAACCAGGTCTCATTTAGGAAACTAACCTCTGCCAAACCAAAACCTGCTTCTCCATGGCCAATCCCATGACTTGTGTAATAGGGTTAAACATGTGTCCAGACAATCCAGGAGAAAACAGAGTAAACTGAATTCATAATTTGCTTAAAAAAAAACAACAACAAAGGAACATGTATAATAATCTCTGAACTGCAAGCAAACTGAAAAATAAATGAAGAAAAGAAAAAATGTATATTTGTATATGGAAACAATAAATTTCCACAAAAAAAAGTCAACAGCAAGGAAGAAATACATCCAACTAATAGTGTGCTACTCATAAAAGTGAGGCACACAGAATGTAATATAGAGGGAGCCTGTTGCTCAGAAAGCACATTTCGAGCCCTTATTGTAGATGGTTGTCACATATACCATGCATGCTAAATAAGCAGCAGGAACTAAGACATATAATAAGGCTAGTGCATCAAGCAAGAATTAAGATTTTTGATGTGTTAGAGGGCAGTCTAAAATGAATAGCAGTTTTACATGCGAGACGAGATATATGTCTTATCAGAAACAACTGTTAGCTAACGTATTCTTTGCACGTAAAAGTTTAACCCTTTTCAGATGGGTCACAGATCAAAGGCCGTGTCATCTCATTTGTTAAATCACATTCAAAATTTTACTGAATGATTTTATATCACAAGTTTAGTTTCAAATAGTAGATTATAATTCAAGTTTTCATATCACACATTAGTAGTTAATTTGTTATTTCAAAAGTAAAATGTTTAAAAAACACACCTAAATGTTGATTTTTGTGAGTTACATTGTGTATTAAAAGCAGCACACTAATTCAAATTAGTGTGTGATGTCAAACTACAAAGTCAATACTTTTGTATGAATTAGAATCTCAAATTACTAATACTAACAAGCTGCAATATAAAATAAGAACCTCCTATCTTTTCTCTTTGCTGTGATATTGGTAATGTACTGAATCAAACACAGTGGTCCATTCACCTCTTTCCATTTTTGAAAACTGTTCCTTATATATGCTAATTTCTATAAATGGCATGCAAATAATCAATCAAAAGCTCAGAATGCCCCTTTAGTGGTTTTCTGAGCTTTGTTCAAATATGAAAATGACATCTCTTTCGTTTTAGACAAACCTTCATGCAGGTAAGTCAAGTCTTTAGCTTGTTCTAAATTTGATATTCTTTTACATCCAAATACAGTAAACTTCTAAACTTGATAAAATATAATGACATTCTATGATATCAATATAGTATTTTACTATTTCCTGGTTATTCAGATGTAAATATAAACCCTAGAAAAATTAATATATTTCACATCCTTCACATGCAAAATTTCTTAAGGCTTAGTAAGCTCAGACAAACATCAACCAAGTACAAAGACTGTAAGAGGAAAAGATAATTTATTTACCACTGTTTTAATTTTCATGAAAATTAAGAACTTGTTTGTGACTAGCAATAATCAATATACATATATAATTTATAATAACTGAAAAGTGACTGTATTTTACAAAATACTAGTGCATTAAAACACAGCCAGGACAGACCATTTTGTAAAGGCTAAAGGTTAGTTTTATATGGATTTAGTAGCATGAGTACACATGCACTTCATCATTGTAGCTTCTGTACTATTAACCAGGCAAAATTAGGTTAACATGATAAAAATAAATTACAATGCATAAAGTTATGAAACTTAAGCTATTTAATCTAAACATTTGTTTTCACATTATAATTCATAGTTATTCCACAATAAAAAAGACAATTTATATTCATTTCTTCATTTTCTAAGGTGGTTACAAGATTGAACAAATTAATTGAGCCCATAGAAAGATTTGTTAGGGAAAATAACAGATCAAGTTTTTTCTTAAGAAACATTTAATAGCTATTTGGACATTGTATTTCAAATGTGAAATTTGGGAATTTTCTGATGCACAAAAGTATTTTTAATCTTAAAATGAAAATTACTTTGCATGTTGGATATGAAACATGTGAAAAGTAAAAAGCTATGAGAAAAATGATGCTTAACAAACCTCAAGACTTAATTTAAGAAAAAAATCAATATTTTACATATGAAAGCATGGTAATGTTCCATGATAATCTGAAAAATTTGATGAATGTAAACTTACCAGTTTAAAAGTTACAGCACAGAAACTATAACAAGCACAAAATGGTTACCATACCAGTGCTGAAAAACAGTTAAGTTCCTCTTGAAACTCTGCTACGATTTCCAACAGTTTCTCTTTCCCTTTATCTATTGTCTCTACTTTAATAAAAATTACATCCATCTTCTCCAACAAGAAAAAAAAAAAAAGAGTTAAGCTCCTCTTGCAATCCTGTTACCATTTCCCATAGTTTCCCCTTCTCTTTATCTATTGCTTTTACTTTAACCCCTTTTGCAGTAGGTCATGGGTTAAAGGAAATGTCATTGCCTTTGTTGACTTGCATTCAAAACTTATGGCATTACTATTTTATGAATTTATGTCAGTAAGTTTGGAATGAAATTGAAAATTATATTTCAAGCTTTAGTATTATATTAAAAAAAAAAGACACCTGAATACAGATTTTAGTGAGTTACATGGTGTATTGAATGCAGTATTGTTTAAAATTAGATGTTTGTAAAGTCAAAATACTAAATCTGTAGTTTTGTACAAACTGAGAACTCTAGTAATATTGACAAACTAGAATATAAAATAAGAACATTGTATCTTTCTATTTTGGTCAGATATGGCTTATGTACTGAATCAAACACAGTGGCCCTGTTAAACTCTTTCCATTTTTTGAGACAGTCCCTTATATACTCTTATCACAGTATATGATATGTGAACAATCAATCAACAGCTCAGAATGTCCTCAGAGTGATTTTCCCAGCCATTATAATCTTTAAAAAGCTACCACATGTTTTCCATGAGGTAGGCAAAGTTTTCAGTTTGCTAAAAGTTTCATATTTTTTTAAATCTAAATACATTTTAATTTCTAAGCTGAAAAGAAATATAGTGGAATTCTGTGGTGTTAGTGTAGTTATTTATGATGTTTTTTGTTTTTCAACTTTACATATAAAACCTAAACAAAAAATTTGCTATCCTCCATGTGCAAAATTTTAAAAGATTTATCAACAGTAACCAAGTACAAAGGTCACAATGAGAAGAGACTGTTTGCTCTACTTCAATTTATTTTTCTATATCTTAAGAAATATAAATTCAATTTATTTCTAAATAGCAATAATCTATATACATACGTATAATAATTTAAATGTGACTGTATATTACAAAATACTAGTCCACTAAAACACAGCCAAAACAGAAACGACAAGAGGTCAGTTTTAAATTATTGGATACACAAGTGCACATTCACCCCGTCAATGCAAGTTATCTAATGTTTCCTAGGCATGACTGGAAGGTCAGTATAATAATAAATACTACATATAAATGTAAATATATGTATACAGAGTTATGAGATTTAAATTACTAAAGATTTGTATTTTCATGTTATAATATTAAGTCATTCTAGCACGAAAAAAAAAACATTCGTAATTGTTTTTATGGTGGTTATGAGGTCAAGTGTCAGACAGTATAGAATATATAAAATAACAAAAAAAAGTCTTATTGAAAACAAATATTTGAAATGTATTTAGGTTTTAGAGATTATGTAAATAATATTTGAGATTTTTGGGATGAAGAACAGTTTTTATTTTTTAACCATAACATAAAATTACATATTTTACTCAGACTTATAACAAAACAAACTATTTTCACAAACAAATCTTTAGTAAACATATTTCATTTAAAAAAGCTTAATGTTTTTATACAAAATACTTGTAACTTTTGCCAAAAGTCTACCAAATTTTATGAAAATACACATGTTGTATCAAAATGTATAGTGCAAATACTTAACATGTGAAAATGTGTACACGAATTCCTGTACATTATACCAAGCCTGTAGCAAAAGGTTTAATTAACATAGCATCCATCTTCTCCACCATTCTACAAACTATACAAGCACATTGCTCATCTTCACTATTAACTTCCTTAGAATATAGTGAAATACATGAAGAAAATGATTATAAAAACTTTTAAACAATTTTAAATTGATGTGAAATAAGTTAACAATATTGTACATTATATTGTTTTAACCACAACTAATAAACAAAAGGTCCATACATAAAAGTGTATAAATATACAAATTGTCACATTAGTTATGAGTCTTGTTAACTTACTGATTTCTCTGTCTTGATGGCAATAAACCTGTGATATTCATCTTCAGTGTTAAAGATGTAACCAAAAGCTCTAGCATCACTGATGTCTTGAGAAATAAAAGAAATAGTATGCACTGGATGATGATACAACTCCTCCTGATGAAACAAGGTAAGGAATAATTATAAATACTGGTTCATCTACATCAAGTCTGAAGGTGTACTATTGATTAATTATGTTATATCTACAAATACCAAAAATACTTAGTAAAACTATGTACATATATTGTTACAGAGAAAGGAGAAAATTTTAAGTAGTAAAAACTATCTTTATTCATTAGAAAGGCAAAAGAGCAGAAAAGCAAAAACGCTTAGGGATTATAAATTAAGGTGGGGAAAAAAAACATTATAAAAGAAGACCATACCCTTAACTATGCATATTTCAATTAACTATAGTTTTTATATGTATTTTAAAGAAATGATATCCAGAAAAATATAAATTACTTGAAAAATTATATTAACAGTGGAATCATGCAAAATTTATGAATCAAATACTTCATAATACTATACAAACAGTATAGTCTTACATATATCAGTGTTCTAAAGCACCTATAGCAGACTCAAATACATTATCAGATTGTTCAAGTCCATGTTGCCACATCCAGTCATACACTGTCTGATGACTGTGCATCTTGACAACAGATAGCACTGCTGTGTAATTTCTACTGCAAAAGATTATGCATTAAGACTGTCATGTCTAAACTTCAACCCTCCTTCCAGTTGGCTTTTCAGTCATACAGAAATCCACAGAGAGACACAAGAAAAATGGTTGATAATGAAACAGCATGAACAGATGTTTCATTCTCCAGATGCCTGATGTATGTGAGAATTGAATGGATATAACATGGAAGCAGCTCATATATATGCAACTTGTATCACATTCCCATTGGAAATTCTTGATTATGTTACATACTGGTGAAATTCCAAATGATTTTTGTATTCATAGATTCCCTGTTGCTGCAAGACACTACACTTTGCTTAATGCTGCTGGATTTGACTTACTGCTAGTATCTTTCTGGATGGTCCTACTGCCTCAAGATGATTCATATTCCTCTGTTTTCAGTGTCACTAAATGCAAGGGATATCCCATTTTGGAAATTCTAAATCAACATAAAAATCCTTTATGATCTTTGACATCAGAAAAATGACTGTTACATGACATTTCCAAAAGTGATCAATTTTTGATGGCTTCTCAATACCTACGAAATATCAAATGATGTAAAGATGTAGATCTGATACATCTTATGCCACTATAAATTTATATCAATTGCCATATAACTTGGGAATTTGCATATCAAATATTGTTTTAATATAATTAATGTACTTTATCTCTCTGTACATACATATCCAGTACACACTGAAATGGTCAAACACTACCTGCTAAAGACCAAAATGCTTCATCTTGCTCTACCTCATACACATTCAGATGCCCTGAGTAATATAGATCCAAATGTTTAACATGCCCTACATTCTGCAAAATGAAATTCTTTACAATAACAAAATTTCTCCAGGCCCAAATATAGTTTATTATGCTGTAATTGCTACATTCTCAAATATTCATTACTAAAGGCAATTTGACGATCCAAAGGTTCTTCAGTTGTTTAAATATTTTTGATAATCACATGAATAATATACAAATTATCTCATTCTGTTATTATTCACTGAAGACTGAGGGTTGACTTCAACTTCACGTCAGGTTTCATGCATCTTCGAGTCTTATGTCTGTCTTATTCAGACCTCTAATTTTTTAGTTTCTGTCCTAAGTAATACTGTTATTGGCTAGCATACCAAGCAGTAAATTCAAAAAGTGAGGATTTGTATACCATTTCTACAAAAACACACTCCAAACTTTTAGGGGCTGCAGCTCCTTTATAGTTAAAGTAACTCAAGAATATTCAGTGGGTCATATTGATTAGTTGCCTTCCCTCTCGCTTATGAGTTTAAATTACAGATGGCTAGCACAAATGCACATTGTATAGGTTAATGTGAATATCTATAACTAAAAGTTCTTGAAAATTTTAGATTTCTTAAGTTGATATACAATACTCTATAACTAATATAATGAAGTTGTTTTTGAAACTTACATTAGTTTTCTCATCTTTAATTTTAATTCCTTCTAGAGAAACGTTCAGAGTAATTCGATGCTTGTGTTCACCAGAACTTCGAACAATAGCCTATAACATAATCACAATAAGGAAACAAAATCTAAAACATAACTTTGGCAGGGAATGAATAATAAATACATGTCTTAAGTTTTCTTTTCTCATACAATGTATTACACTAACTAATTTATTGTAAAGATTTAACACTATCTTTCTAGCTTCAAATTAAGGTAAAAGCCTTAATATTCGAAAATAAAGCAACACAAATAGCCCAAATTTAGATAGCATCTTTAAACATCTTTATTTCCTTTTGATATGTTTTTGATCTTAAAATAAAAATTTCTACCCACATTTCTTATTATGTTAACAAAAGATATAATTTTTTTGTACTGAAATGTATTTATGATAGGTACTTCCCTTTTCTCCTTAGATTAGCTATACTCATTCAGTGCTGCTCTCCATATGCAATTTTTTTATGCATGCCATAAGATTTCTGCTTCCCCCCTATTGAAATCAAATACTTTCAACTTGTCTGTCATGTAAAACATCACATGTCACTATTCCACCAACAGGTGTGTGACCTATCAGAATAACATTTTGGTTGGTTGGTTGACTTAGTGTTTTATGGCACAAAGCAACTAGGCTATCTGTACCAAACATCTGGTAAAAAGTTAAAATTAAAGTAGCTTTAGTAAAATTCATAAAAGGAAGTTAAGGTAAAACAAAACAAAGTTAAAAAAACACAAATAACATAAAACCAATGTTTACATCTAGTCTACAGTATTTAGAGAAAACCTAAAGTAACACAAGTTGCAAAGGACTTTCTGTAGCATAACTGTAATTATCATAACTCACCAGGAAGACTAACAGGTAAGTACAAAACCACCGTCAGTCACCTGAAGTTGATCTTTCCAGTCCTGGTTCAGAGTTACTTGACATTATGACCATTTTCAAAAAGTAAAGTAATAACAGTTTTAAAAGACTTGTAGCAAAATTTTAATAAATGACCAGGTTCACTAATGGGTAGTTCAAACAGCAGAGTTAGTCACCTGAAGTTGGCTTTTCTAGTCTTGGTTTCGAGTTATTTGACGTTACAGCAATTTTCTAACTTCAAATCAAACTAGATGGATTGTAACTCTTAAAAGGGAATCACATTAAAAAACACTTAAATAGCATTACAAAGATTAATGGCCTTTAAAGAACTAAAAACATTTCCAAGGTGGACAGTGTCACTATCACCAATAACACTGTCTAACATTATGGATAAACCTCCAGACAGAACATGTTTAAAATGGTGTTGTCATTGAGAGTCATAACAGTAGCAAGAAAGTAAAATGTGGTTTATTGTGGCCTGAGTGTTACACAGACTACACATTGGTGCATCAGTCCAGATAAAAGAAAATGATGAGTTAAAAAACTGTGACCAATACGTAGTCTAGTTAGAAAAAATTCCGCTTTCTGATCCTTACAGTAGCAAGATGGCCAAAGTCCAAGAGAGGGTTTTATTTGGAAAAGCTCGTTTTCATGTTGCTCACTCCAAGCCGACTGCCAACTGACATAGAGCCGAGCCTTGAATACAAAACCATAGTCCACATATGGAATAGGCACAGCAGTGACAGTTCCAGAGCAAACAGATTTAGCTGCAGTGTTGGTGAGCTCGTTCCCACGAATACCAACATGGCCCAGTATCCAGAAAAACTGGATAGAAGTAGATGTTAAAGAGAAATTGGTCAGTCAATTTGTGTACTGCTTAGCTTCTATGTGATCCAGTGCAAGAGGAATGGCATACAGTTTGGCAGTAAACACAGAAGCAGTAGAGGGGGATTATGCACACAACCACCAAACCACAACAAACCATTGCAGAGCTTATACAGTCACCTGATTCTGAACCATTTGTATAAATAAGAATGGAAGGATGTTTCAAAAGATCTTCAGCAAATAACAGACAGTATTTCCAATCAGAAGTGTTTGCTTTTCTCAGATAACTTAAAGATAGGTCACATTTGGGGACTATAAGAAGCCATGGTGGGATGAGCTGACCAGTGGATACAGACCCAATTCTTCCAACTGCACCTGGATACAAAGCCAAAGGAGCAAAAACAGATCATCTGTTCTGAAAAAGTATGGCCCACCGAGAAAGGAAAAACACAACCCCAGGTGGGATGCTTTGGTAAGGAACAAAGTTTCGAAGCATATAGTAAAGATAGTTGCAAATGCTGGAGGTGCAAAGGAAGTTCATACGCTCTGAACTGGAGAAGTGCAGAGCCCAGGTCCTTGATGATGAATGGGGTCCAGAATCTTTAAAGCCAAGGTCCTGGCAGAGCCATAGACCAGTGATCCATAGTCAAGTTTCAATCGAATAAGAGCACAATATATCTTTGGCAAAGAACATCGATCTGCTCCCCAAATGGTGGAAGAGAGGACAGAGAATGTTCAGTGCTCTTGTACATTTATCCTGTAGCTGCTTGATGTGTGTTATAAAGGTCAGCTAACGATCAAAGATAAGCCCCAAGAACTTTGTCTCAGGGACCACAGGCAGCACAACTTCACCAATATGGAGTTCAGAATCAGGATGAATATCCCATTGGCAGCAAAAGTGCATGCAAACAGTTTTAGAGTGAGAGAAGATGCAGTTCGAGAGTGTGGGATACCTATAAAAAGTATCCAGGCCCATTTTTGAGCCTTCTGTGCCATGTGGCAGGTAGGATTCCTCCATGGACGAGGTTTTTGTGGGAAACATGTCAATATTTTAGGAATACAATGAGCAGCTACTTGTATAATACAGTCAGTTACTGCTGCCACTCAGTCATCTATTAATGGCTTACAGATGATGGCAGGCTCAAGTTCTGTGAGAGCAGTAAAAGAGGGCCAGTTTGTATGATCCAACTTCTACTGAGCCACTCAGGTCAGGAGGTATCGACCACAGCCAGTCTCTCTCAAAATTATAGGAAAATGATCACTGCCTCATGGATTATCATCAACCCTCCATGAAAAGTGAGACAATTGTGAAGGGGAGCAAATTGAGAGATCAATAGCAGTAAAGGACTGACTAGATGCATGAAAATAAGTATAAAAACCAATACTGAAAAGAGGAAGGTTGTGATCAGTGAGCATATGCTCTACAGAGCAGCCTCTCCTATCAGTATCAGCACTTTCCCAGAGGGGGCGATGTCCATTAAAGTCCCCCAGGATTAGAAAAGGAGAAGGCAACTGTTCAATGAGCGCATCAAGGTCTGATTGGTCATAGGTCTCTCCAGGCAACAGATAGAGAGAACAGTGATGGTATGAAGGAAACACGGATGGCTACGGTCTCCAAAGGTGTGTAAAGTGGCAAAGACAGGGTAGGCACATACTGATCAACCAAGAGTGCCACCCCTTCATGCACTCATCCAACACACAGCCTACCATTTCTGTACAGAGAAAACTGCTGAAAGGTGACTGTATCAGCAGTTTTAAGAAATGTTTCCCATAAGGAAAGACAAACAGGATGGTTGGAAGCAATCAGTGTTTTGATTTCATCCAGATTAGAACCTAAACCTTGACAGTTCCATTGCATCAAGTTGGCCATTTTTATTTATATATATAGGCGAATTGGGTGGAGAACCCTTCAGTTTACGACCATGTCTTTTTTTTCTATACTAACTTTATTCGAGAGAGGTCTATAGACCTCCATGAATCCTGCCCTGGGTCGAATAGGCAGGTCTTTGCTGTTGGAAGGGGATTACAGTAACTGAGGACGTGAACAAATGATCATTTTGTATCTTGGGGTGGGAGAAGAAGATGTATTCGAGGAAATGCCTGTACCTAAAACCAAAGGAATTTGATTTTGGGGTTTGTTGGAATGTATGTAAGGGACAGAGATGGGTGATGAAGTTACTTCATCAACTTTTTAACCATGGAGGTCAAAAGACTTTCCATTTGTTTTCAGAACAATTCTTTTGAAGGCACAGAGAGATCTGTCTGCACTCCCATTGTAGTAGTGGAAAGAAGTGCAGCAGCATACGTCCGAGATGAAGTGGTGGACAGCAACTTTTGAGCATCAGGATAAGTAATGTTATGAATCGTTTTCAAATGCTGTACCTCTTTTTCCTCTAACCATTTAGGGCAAAAATAAAAGTAGGATGGGTGAGAGTCATTGCAGTTGATGCAATGAGGGTACATTTCACACTCATAGACATCATGGTCCTTGCAACTGCAACAAGCACACATCAAGGAATCACGACATGATATCTTCGAGTGACTGAACCGATGACACTGGAAACATCAGAGAGGGTTGGGAATGTATAGCTGTACCCTGCAATTAAGATAACCTGCCTTGATGGTGACAGGTGGACATGGTGATGTAAATGTCAGAAGGAGGACATTGGTTGGCATCATAATTCCGTCTTTGCGAGTGGAGATACACCTCACTGCAGAAACTCCTTGAGTGGAGAAACCAGCGAGAATCTCCGACTCTGAGATGTTCTTCAAATCTCTCTCAGCAATAGCTTCTCATGATTAATTCAAAATAGCATGAAGTGTAACCTCTATAGGTATATCCCCAACTGCTTTTGAATGCATGATGAGTTCACTGTGTTGAGATGTGGATGTTTCCACCAATGTCACCAGATCAAAGCTTCTTCACTGACCTTGGAGAGCCAGCAAGTCCCTCTAGTCCCTTCTGAATGAAAAAGGGAGACTTTTGCCTTAAAGGTGTGTCTGAAAGAGAATGTAGTATCAGAAAACGAGGTACAGGTGTTATAGGTGTTGAAGATTGCTACTCAGAATCTTCTAGACGTGGACGTTTACCTATGGACTGTTTTTCACTATTTTACTTTAAAATTTTATTTGGGGGATCTATAATAATAAAAAAGGAAATTTTAGTGCCCACTAACCCCACCCACCATGGAGCCCTATTAGGGGACCCACTACAATGTCAAACAAGGATATTGCAGCAATGCCAGGATTTCGTGAGCACTATACCCAAACACCAGCATCAGATATAAAGTCCACAACACCTGTTGAGAACATCCAACACTGGTACTTGGTTGACCCTAGCCCAAGAGGACCAGCCAACTGACCCAGGGGGCACCCCAAGGCCACCCATCTGCAGGAATTCAAGGCCAAAGTGGTGTGTTAGGATTAAACCCCTCAACCACCAGGATCCTCTTCTCCCCTTCATGGGTTGCCACACACTGCAAACATGTGGGGGGATGTTTAGATCCCAGAGGAGGTAAAGTGAAAGAACAAAACCTTTCCTGGGAGGTCCACTCACCACGTACAGGAATCCATACTGAGGAGAAACATTTTGGTATAGGAAAATCATAGCTTCCCTTCTCTCACAAGATTAGCTAGAATCCCACATTGGTTAGGTAGTAGGACATGACATGAAATGACATAGGTATACCTTGAAAGCATTCAAAAATACCTCTGGTAGTGAAAGTGTTAAATTCAAAAATCTGACGAGGGGAAATGCACCACTTCAGAATGAGGTATAATCTTCACCTATCCATGGGACAGAACTGTATTATGATAGTGATCCTAGCCAAGTAAATACATATGTAGCTTAATCTCACACAGTATAAAAGCAAGTTATACAAAGGATGTGTCCCTAAATGTAGAGTGACTAGGGTATAACAGACTGTATTTGGAAAGTCAACTACATACAAAACACATACTGCTCAGAACTGACATTTACACAAGAATAGGTTGAGGATCATATCATCTTCATCTTATGTTCAAGAAACTGGGGGATCTAAAACCACTCTTACTCCTAAGCATGATGTGTTAACTTTGAGTTATCAATATGGGGAGTGGGGGGTATAATAGCTCCCAACTGATGGAGTGAACTGCATTTTAACATCTGTCTGTGTGTGTGTGTGTGTTAGTTACATATTGGAAGATATCACGTGAAAAACATGTGCATAACACCACCATCCAATTCAGTACTACATGTCTATAGTCATCTTTGTACAGAATCCATTCGACAGCTTGGAAGTGTAAAATGGTAAAAACTCCCATGCTCTACTTGAAGAAATAGGGATGACCAGGTGTTGGAGAGTCCACAGGAATGTCATCATCTAAGATAGTACAATGGATGACCGTGAAACCATATTTTGAAAAGCAGTCCATATCAATTTATTCAATACAAGGCATGGCAGGGCTGTGCAACTATCCCCTTCTACTCTACCCATGCAGCCCATAGGTTGTTGAGTCTGGTATGGACAAGTTTATGAAGCAATTTCATCACATGGTTATTCACCTACAAGCAATCTTGTGAAACAACACATCCAAATAGTGAGCATTGCAAAGTCATGAAAGATAAAGTGAAAGTCAACATGGCAATGTAGTAAATATCTCAAGTTGATGAATACCTGGTCAAGCACCATTTGTCACAGAGTAGGATCCATATAATGAGTAAATAAAGCAATGGCTCCTGAAAGAAAAAGAAAATATGAATATTACCTTTCTCAGTTAAAGTCACACTGAAGCCTGAAGAAAGGCCAACAAAGAAGAAACTTCAATATATGGGGTAAATAGTGAAAAACAAACATACTAAGTGTAATCCACATTCTTGATTGTAGGATTTTTTCCAATGGTCAATGAAAATGAGATACTAGGGAAAAGGTTAGGTGTCAAATCTGATGAGAAAGCACCTGGAACAAATTTCAGGAGAAAAAATGGTTGGGCCAAACTGAGATGAGTATTAAAATGGACAACCAAGTGGATGAAATGCTACGTAGGTCAAAAGGTAGAATTTTTCCACACCTGATCACACCTGAGCAGCCAATAGAAGAGGCTGATGAGCAAGGCTTGTTGATTCCATTTCAGATTGAGACAGAAGTGGCCAGTCATCCATATAATGGTGAAATCACAACCTCAGAACATAAAATTGTGAGCAAAAGCCCTGACCATCCATTAGAAAACAGAAAGAGAAGAAGCAAGACCAAAGGGTAGGGTAAAAAGTTGATAAACCACCCCATGATGGATGACGTGAAAATACGGATGAGACTGTGGAGATACAAGAATATGTAGACAAGTACTGGCAATATCCATCTTGGTAATCTAAAAGCTCAACAAAATGCTCACTGTAGGGTGAAAAATGACTCAGTGGTAAAAAAAGCAATTAAAATTATGCAATGGAGGTGGAACAAACTGATAGCAGGCCTCTTGACAATGACAAAGAGACAGAAATGAAAACCTGGTAAAAGATGTTGGAAAAGTTTGATGGCTTACTGAGACAGTAGTTTTTGAGCCATCTTCAACAAATGCTGATTATTATTAGATCTCGAGACAGAGGGAAAGAAACTGGTATAAAAGACATGGGAGGAAAAAAAAAACAGAACCACAGATCCTTACAGTAAAATCTGAAAAGCCAAATGATGACAGCAATGAAATAAATCTGCAAGCCCAGCTGCCACAAAACCAGAAACCACTGGGTAATCTCCAATATTGTTGGCAATGCAACATGTATCACTGAAAAAACAATGAGACGAGACACCCCAAGAAGAAGGGACAGGTAAGGATTGGAAAATGGAATGGAAAACAGTAACAGGTATCAAGGTTTGAAAAGGTAGACTGTTGTTGTACCAATACAACTCATAATTTTAAAAAATCAGGGATCATGTCAAAAGTATGTCACTGCAGAACTGAGGCCATACATAAATCCCAAAGATTACAAATGGGCATGAGGTAAGGTTGCATAAGGACCTAGATGGTCCCATCAACAGAGATATTAAATAATTTTAAAGCCAGAGTCAAAGACAGCAAATGAACCAACCTGGGGAGGGGGAGAATGGAGAGGATGTCCCAAGAAAAACCCTCAAGATTTTGGGGGAAATCCTCAACGAGGAGATAAGTGGTTGATAGATACTATAAAATAATTTATGAAGGTAAGATAAAGGGAGGATAATTGGGCATGGATTAGACTTCCAAGAGGTTTGGGGGCAGCACCCCAACAGGCAAAATTGAAACTAACAATTGCAGATCCAGAAAAGAACAGTCTGTATGATGATATGCAAGAGCACACTAGTCTTAAGCCAATGGAGGTGAGGCATGCTAATCCCATCACTCAATTGTGAGACAAATTGGTCAGTATGTTCTCAAATATCCAGTGATGGGAAAAAAAAAAAAAAAAGAATGGGAAGACTGGTCAAGAGGTAAGAAAGAGCACAGTTCATAGAAAATAGGGAAAAGGGAAAAAATGTTAAACCTCTGAAAAATGAAATGTTTGGGAGGAAATGGGGCAAGAACTGGAGACAGAGGATGACTCCTGTAATGTTCAATCTCCCAGTGAATAACACTCACCATGTCACCCATACTGGAGGCCTGAGACTTAGCACTAGTTGCAGGTGTAACCCCCCCAAAAGTGGTAAAATGAATTTCAGAATTCATAATAAAGAAGAGTCAACAAATAGATAACAATGCAACTGTAATAAAGTGGTATTAGACTGAAGTTAAGAAACAATCTTAATAGAAACTAGAAATGAAAGTAAATGAAGACCAGTTCATAAATATGCTAAAGATGAAGGTGTAACTTTAAAAAAACAGAAAAAATACATCCAAGCATAAGCACTGCAAATGAGAAGTGACAGTTCAGTAGAGGTGTATAGAGGGAGTAATGTGAAGATGTCATGTTTCTATTGATGGAGTAGTGATAAATGATGATGGAATCATTCAATTCCAATATAGAAAGTATAAGGCATGTGGCATGCATAAATAAAAAAACTGCAAAAAAAGAGCAGCACTGGACAAGAATAATTAAACTTGTGAATGAAAAGAAGTTCATATCAGAAAAAATATATTTAGGTATTTACAGACCAATGTTCAACCACATTTACAAATTTATTTCTCAAGTGTTGACAAGTTAAACCTGAATAAGGCTTTCCTTTTAACAGTAAGTTATAATTATATCAAACAACCTTAAGTCGCTGCAGAGATTCTTGACACATCTTATCACCCTGTGCCTCGTTCACATCATCTTGACCAATAATCTTAGCCTTAAATTGTATTCCTTCTGCTTGAAACTTGGAGATGTCAGTTCTTTCTGAAAAAAACAAAAATCACATCCATAAACTTGCCTTAATTAATTACATTCAACTTGTACATATATTTATCTTGTTAAGCAATCTTCTGTGTAATTAGCCATATTTTAATAACTTAATAGAAGTTAAAAGTGAAACATTACTGGTGCACTTAATTGACCTGTAATGCTTCTACCACATACACTATGTTTTGAACAAAAATAAATGGCAATGGCTTATAACTAAGAAATGAAAACAAGTACAAACAACAACAAAAAAAAAACGTTAAAATAAATCAATGTACTGGTAAAAATGTATGAAAATATATTAACACTTTCTATGACCTCAAATCCCAAACAAGATTATAAACAGAAAATACTCAATTTTAGTACATTTTGATAGAACAGAATAATTAAACTTTTGTATATGAAACTTAGTAGCATTTTTCTTCTTCAAATCATTCACTGATACCACTAAAAAAAAAAACATAAAATTAATATTTACATATTTTAATTAAAACTACTTGCAAAGATAGTTTTAATATAACCTTAAATATAAAAACCTACAAGCATGACAAAAAGGTTCGAGACTTAACCCAGATTGGGCCAGAAATACAACGTGTAAACAATATCTTTCATTTATAGTATCTTACAGTTCATTATAAGCATTTTATTAGATTTATTTAAAGAAAATGTGACATACTTTATCAATTTAAAATAATGTGTGTGTTAACTTATACTTTGAATAAAAGGTGTTTCAAAAACTTTGATCATGGCCTAACTGTATTATCTTGTCAAACTACTTTGTTTCCTGGACAGTTATATACTTTATTACTTCCTATCCTCTATAATATTCAACCTCTTAGAAATTACAACTCTTGGACTGGTTGACTGAGGCTGTTTATAGTCCCCATCCATTTTTCAAACAAAAAACAGTAATCCTGATCCACATACAATGCTGATCCAAGGCTGAAGTTCTATCAACTGAGTTACATGTACTAGGACTAAACCACAGGCAAATAATCTCCATCCTTGCTGTCACAATAAAAAGGCTGCTTACCTATTTTAACATTTTACTAGATTTACAATGTTCACACAAATTTGGTATATACTTACACATGCACACTAATACAGTACATGTACACATTGATGAAGACAAAAATGTTTGGTTCTGGAACATCCACTAAATTTTAATGAATTTATAGTCCAGGAATGATATATGTACAAATAAAGTTACTAGCCATTTATCAGTTTGCTTTATACAATCAATATATCCAAGTCACTGATACAACTGATAAACTACTTGCAGTTTATACAACATTTATACAAGATGTGTTACTTGTGTTTAATTTTTTACATTATCATTTTAAGCACCCACATTTAACACTATAAAATGTTACACCTAGAATTAAACATTAAAAATAAGTACATGTATGTGTAAAATAATCATATCATAAAAAGTACAGAAATAGTTCTAGTTCATTTTGGACCCACTACATCACTATACGTATATGCCTAACAATTTAACATAACTCTAATACACACACAAATGAAAGTTCATACAAATCTTATAAACATTTGCACATGCAGCACAAGTTCTCAAGAATGGAGCATATTTACACATGAATATAACAAATTCTTACTCCTAGCTGGTACACAGTTATACATGCAAGTTCACACAATTCTACAATATGATTACATGTACAGGAATGTACCTAAATTCAGGACACCTTTACATAGATACATAACAAACATTTTTCACATTTACAAATGTAAAAGTTCAGATATTCCTCATGAAATAGTGCAAGATAAAGATCTCAGCTTTCAAAAAATCAACTTAAAAATAACCCTAGAACCTTTACAGGAGTTTGTTTAGTAAACTGTGCATGAATTTTGGTCCAGTATACTCAGTTGTTTTTGCTGTAGGCTTTGAAGAGAAATTTGACCAGTAGCTGTGAAAAGTCTGATAAAATCTCTCTTTCTCTTTCAAGAGTCAACATTTAAAAAAGTCCTATGTCTTGGTCACGAGTTCTTTTAGTAGGTATGCCTAGGTTTGAGTAAAATATTCATAGCTGTTTCTTCTGTAGGCTTGTGAAACCAGAATATGATAATAATATGAATAACAAACAGAAGAATCTTGAATTTTGTCTAACAATCAGAAAATCAACTTTTTAAGTTATTATCAATATTTTAACAGCCTTAGCCTTTGAAATGGGTCTTGAGTGTTGTTTCAGGAACAATTCTGCTTTTTAAGATTTTTACTCTTATGTTATATTATAATTATTGTGAAATTCTTGGATGATCACTATTATGAACCACTATCATGTGTCATAATGTGGATAAGAGGAAGCATAATTAAGTATTGGTTGATACAATTCTCTTCAGTCCTCAAGACAGCACTCTTTTGCAAGTATTAAAACTAACAAAAGTTAGATTTTATACACAGGAATAACCTAAATAGGGCAAAGTGTCATGTACAAGACTTGTAATAATAATAACAACTAGAGATAAATCAGTTAACTTGGTTGAAAGTTGGCTGAATGGAAGATAGTAAAAGCTTGTCAGTAATCAATTTCAGTATAACAAGATTAACATGTTACAAAATGATTTGCATGAGGCATTCTTGCTGAGAACATTACAATTCCTCATTCAGATTAATTTTACCTCATCTAAAGTATTATGTGCAATTTTAGCCTCCAATTTCAGAAATGACATTGAACTGTTACAAGAAACTAAAACTATGATTCTGTATGTAACAGCTAATGATAACATGTGTTCTTCAACTTGCTCTTTTTTTGAAAAAAGAGAGAATGGTCAGAGTGACATACTTCTATGTATTCAAAATTATTATGGAAACTGATAAGATTGACACACAATTCTTTTGTGTTGAATTTTGAAGGCAGTAAGATAAAATGGTCTAAAACCTTACACAAGTAAAGATAAGACTTTTTTTAATCTTCAGTTCAGGAGCTAACATATTAAGTAGTTATTGTCTAACTGAAGTTATATTAGATTAATGAACACTAGTCAAGAAGTAATTTTTTCCTTTTAGTATCTAAAAATTTCACTTGTTTAAAGAGTGAGATGAAGATTCATTTGCTTGGCAATCATGACTTGCAACTTAACAAACAAAGAAGCACTCAGATTTAAAAATTTAAAAAAGAAGCCTTCTTACATTTGAGTCAGAGATAAAAATACATTAATTCTCATTAAATTAAAAACCTTTGATGATATTCAAAAGATTTATTATTCAATTTTATTGCATTCATTCAAACTATGTGCAAGTTATTGAAAGATTAAGTTTGTTTTTTGTTGTTTTTTTTCACTTTTCCTTTTCATTGTGCAGTATTCAAGACATTTTAGGTTATGGTTAGTAACTCCAAAGAAGATACATGAAACTTAAAGATAATCATCACAAAAACTATCATAATGTCTCAAATTAAGATTTTCCTCAATTATCCCTTTTTAAAAACAATTGTGAAAATGTTTAAAATCAATACATTACTAGCACTACAAAGATCTAGTCACTCTACATAACTTTCAGCAACATGAATAATCAATACCCATATTTAAAGTAATAAAAATCATATAATTATTTAATAAAAACCAATATATCAAATTATGTGACAACCTTTTTTGACATGTTTTGCTTTATTTCCTGCCTTAAAATCCTTCCAGGTTTTAATTTCTTTTTTGGTCTTCTTTTCAGCAAGTTCTTTGATTTTCTTCGTGCTATCTTGACCTTTGATTTCATATCTTTTAACATTACTACAATCTTCCTTAACACTGCTATCATCAGAGGTATTCTTCAGAATACTTTCTTTCATCTTCTTACATCAAATCTAAGAGTAAACCACAATAATTTACAGAAACTGAAGGCTAAAACAATATGCAAGTACAATATTAATGTAAAAAATAAAAAGTTGTCTTAAAGTCTGCTATCAAATCTAGCTATGTAATCTGAACAGACTGATGTTTGATAAAAATTATACAGAACAGATACACATGTAGTACAAAGACTATATATCAAATATTTTTAATAGTGTGTGTGTGTGTGTGTGTAAATTCTTCATATATATTACTAGAAATAACTACCTCCACATTTACTTTTTATTAGCAGTATCACTGACACTTTCACAAGGTCAAAGACCAAAAAAGTGAAATAACTTTTGTGCATTATATTCATAAAACATTAAAAGTATTTGAAGCCAGCAAAAATGTATTACAGAAAACTGCAGTACTAGGTTTATTTATGTAAAGTGGTAGCGTACTTGTAAGTCATATTGTAATCTAGGTTACAATCTAATAACAGTCCTCTACAGAAATCTTTGCCATCTGTTGACACTGACAAGTTTGCATTCTGGAGCTGAACGGTTTCCTTTACTTGTTTAAGATTAGTTATTGCACTGTAAACTTTGTGTGTTCCCAAAGCCAATATGAGAACATATGCATTCACATATGCACACTAACTGGTACAGAACTTGCTAATAGTAAAAAAAAATTGCTAAGCATTTATCGATAGACCACTATTCATTTCTACTCAAAAGAACAGTCCACATTCTAAATCCATCTAAATTAACGAACCTTGTCCGCAGAAGTTATAATTTTCCTTCACTGAAAATGTAGTTCCAATAGATACTTACTTCCTCACACATAAATAATTATTCTTGTTCAGTGCTACCCTCTATATGCAAAATGTTTTTTTACGTATCACAAGTCTTGAAAATCCTCCCTTTGTTTGAATCGACCAATTCAAACGTGTCTCTCATGCAAATCATCATGGAACAACCCTCCACCAATAAGAGTATGACACACACTCTTGATGCATGACTTCCTCTATTCCATTCTACCAAACTATCACTTGGAGTTTTGGGCAGAAAATGGAAGTGAGAAGGAAGTGTGGGAAAGGTCAAAGAAGGTAAGTACCTATCAGAAATATATTTGTAGTATAGGAAAATTAACTTCAACATAGTACACTACCTCTCCTCACATAAATAGTTAGAATTCCATACTGAAAAAATGGTGGGGCCAGTGCAAGAGAGGAAAAAAAGCATCCTTCAAAAGAATCCAAGAGAAATTCTAAAAAAGTATATCCCTGTAGCAGAAGATCAACATAGGAGACTAATTCAAAGAACACTCTAAAGCATTATATTCTTCCAGTAGAAGATCATATGTTGGAGACATCACCACTTCTATACCATTTGCCCTTATGGAAAGATATTGCATATGTGGGGTGGAAGACAGAGGAACACTTAAGTGTGAAAAAACTATAGCAGGATATGTATCTGAACTATGCGATTTGTTTTTTTGAAATTGAGTTTCATACATAAGTGGGTAAAATTAAAAGGAATGCACCTAGGAGTAAAGTAGTTAGGGAGCAATGGGAATACATAGAAAGTCAACTATATCCAAAACCTATGTTGCTGGGAACAGATATCTAGGTGGGGGGTAGGATGACGATCATACCATTGGTATGTCAACTACAATCCAAAACCCAACATCATGGGAGATACATTCGACTATCAATGCATATAGATGAAGGGGAAAGGATGAAAATTCAGAGGAAAACCCAAAATAAAGACTTAGATAACAGAAAATTCCTGAAGGAGAATAGCTATTTATGTGAGAGGAGATAATACAATCAGAATCAGTCCTTTCCAACAATTTTGTGTTTTTGATAGATTTTAAAATATCATAAAAATTATAAATCTCTGATACAAATGATGGGAAATAAATGCACTATACCAGAACCAACTTCTGTTTTCCCCTACAAGTAATTTCTTTATTCACTTTTTCTTTTCAATTACACAACTTTTATCTTTCAGTCAAACTGTGATGCTTTACTTTTCACATTAGCAACCTTAAATGTTAGGTTACCCTCACCCTCTTCTCTAGTAATTTTTGCCAGATAAAATTCTTTCAAAAAGTTTGGAATAGATCAACAGAACTCAGGCTTACACTATTTGGAAGTGCCAAACTTCATCTCTCACTCTAAAGAAAAAAGAAAACTGATAGCAGTTCTTTCTTATCCCTACATTAGGTATATTTTGTTCCCTTCAAAATTATAAACATTAAAAACGTTGTTTAATACATCTGCTATATTCCTATATTCAAGAATACATGTTAGGTCCCCATTACAATTTCTTAAAGGTCCAGTATCATCCATAAATCTCCTCTTCAGTAAGCAAAAGCAAAAAGTCCTTTAAGTCAGATGTGTCACTTTAGTTGAGATTTATCCTAAAAAATAACTTTTTCATACTGTACATCAGAATCCTTCAATTTACCAGCAGGTTTCAAATGCCAAAAGTTTAGAATTTTTGACTTATCTTAAAATAATACTCCTATTTATTTAGAAATATATTTTCAGTTTAAGCCCTAGATAGTTTGATAAAACTGAAAAAAAACTTTATTGTTCAATTAATATCATCCACCCAATAATTCAATTGTGTCATATTCTACAATCTCTTAGTTTTCCTTATAGTCAAGGATACAAGACTTGTAAACACCAAAATAATAATAATGTAATGATTTCTAATACTTAATAGCTGTTGCACCACAGAATTTTAACAACACCCTTCTCAGTAACAAAGGTCTAGAAACATTTAGCATAGCAAAAAGTTTATAGCCTCCAAATTCCTCTGCATCAATTAACAAAAAGGACTGATTAAATTGTTTAATATTAAATACAAGATTATCTTATCTTACAAAAAAATAAGTTTTAAAGCAATCTTTATCAGTATCAATGACCTGATATGGAGAAACCTATAAAATGCCATTAATCAAGCAGACGTAACAGGTGGTATGTCTTACTTCACCTAATCTTGAACTAAATGCTTGTGTCTACAATGTAGGTAGAAACTTGTTACTATTAACCCTTTCATAATGGGTTAGGGTTCAAAGGCCTTGTCATCATGTTTGCTAACTTACATTCAAAATGTTATTGAACTTCTGTTTTATGAACTTATGTCAGTAAGTTTGAAATCAAATTGGAGATTATAATTTAAACTTTTTATTATACACAAGTTGGTTTCTTAATTTAAAAGAAAATAGCAAAAGAACACATTTAAATATAGATTTTAATGAGTCATATGTCAAATGCAGCACTGTTTAAAATTAGATGTTTGTGATGTCAAAATACCAAGTTTATAATTTCATATAAATTAGGAACTCAAATTACTAATATTGACAAGCCAGAATATAAAATAAAACCTCATATATTTTTATTTTGCTGAGATATGGCTTATGTACTGAATCAAACACAGTGGCCCTGTTAAACTCTTTCCATTTTTTGAAACAGTCCCTTATATACTCTTATTACAGTATATGATATGAATAACCAATCAACAGCTTAGAATGTCCTCAGTGGTAATAATAATAATTTCAGCCACTTTAATCTTTGAAAAAGCTATCTTGTTCTTCCGATCCAAGTTTTCAAGGAGGTAGGTTACTCAAAGTTTCATATTTTTAAAGTCTAAATACACCTTATCTTAATAAATTATAGTGGAATTTTATGGTATCAATGTAGATATTTATAATTTTTTGTTATTATACTGTATATAAAAAAAGCAAAGAAAAAAATTGTTTGATATCCTCCATGTGCGAAATTATAAAACGCTTAGCAACCCATGTTCAGCAACAACTGAGTACAAATGTCATAGAGAGAAGAGCTAATTGTTTGCTTTACTTCTTGATTTATTGGTATATATTTTAAGAAAAATAAGTTTAATAATTTATTTCTAAATTGTAATAATCTATATGCATATATATATAATGCATAATAACTAAAATATGACTGTGTGTTACAAAATATTAGAGCACTAAACACAGCCAAGATACTGAATACATGAGCCGAGTCCATGTGCACTGTGTCATTGTAAGTTATATAATGTTAGGTATGCATGACTGGAAGATCAGTATAATAATAATAAATATATATGCTTATATATAGCATTATGAGGCTTAAGCTACTTAGACTGAACTTTTGTATTTTTGTGTTATAATACGTGGTCATTCTAGCATGAAAAAAACTTTTATATTTCCTAATTTTTGTATGATGGTTGTGAGGTTGGTTAAGTGACAGACCTCATATAGTTATAGTATAGAAAGTAACATAAGATATAAATTCTTACTGAAAACAAAACATTTGAAATGTATTTAGGAGGTTTTAGAGATTACACAAATAATATTTGAGATTTTGGGACAAATAATAGTTTTTAAATCATAACATGAAATCACTTTGCACTCAGACTAGTATTGAAATAGACTATTTTCACAGACAAATCTTTAATAAAAATATTTCATTAAAAAATCTGATTTTTTGTATACAAAATACTTCTAATTTTTACTAAACATCTACTGATTTTTTTGAAGATACACTTGCTGTGTCAAAGTTATAGTGCAAATACTTGTGCAAATGTGTACATGAACTTGCATGTTATACTGAGCCTGTAGCAAAAGGGTAGAGTAGCTTAATAAATTGAAAGACATAACCTATACATACATAAACACAGTAGTGTGTTTTGCAGCCAAAACAACCTGAAGGACACATTGTGTATTATTAACAGGATTCATAATTTTGCAATTTTCTACCTTTTGTAGCTTGGATTATAGTAATATAAGCTATCACACATTTTCATTGGATATGATCTATTAGAACCTTACTTCATGTAATAAATTTAAAGACAATCCATTAAGCGATATGTGATATATAAAATTTCCAGTTTTTATTGAGATGTCTTTTCTTCATACTGAATGTTCCAAAATCTTGATCCAAAGAAAAATATACTTTTATAGATTTTTAAAAAATTTGCCACACAAATAGATATGTACAACTTACAATTAGGTGTAACATTTGGTTTAAATAAAGTCATGTATACAAAGTTATTCAACGAAACCTTTTCATATTTGCCTATGCAAAAGTTGTATAAGCTATCAGTCTGTAATTTTTATGACAGTTTAAGCTAAACGTGGATTGTTTTTAGTTTTTTGCCATTTCGCTTAAAGACAGCTGATTTAGAGCAGTTAAACTACATGGTATAGAATGTCCAGATACATATTATTATTAATTTCTAGTTTGAAGTTTTCAGAAGATGAATGGTTAGTATTTATTATTCATTGCCAACTTTTCAGCACAAATTTGATAAATTTTATGAAATTTTTGTAATTAACAAGCAGTTAGCATCACGTAATATTACCTTAAGCAATTAGTGTAAATTATGATTCTTGCAGTACTAAGTGCATTCTAGTGATGAAAAGAAACTATTAATCTAGGTTTCATGACATGAATATAAAGAAAGCAAATGACACTATTTTAGAGAGGAAAAACTACCACCATATATTTTTAAAAATCTTGTTGGTTCTATATAGTATAGAGGTGTTCTGAATAATAGGATGCGATCCTAAAGCTATGTTGGTTATTGTTGAGTGTCACTTTGTTACTGTAGTTTGCTGGTGTGTATTGGGAAAAAGTCAAGATATCTCGTCAGAAGTACCTTAGATGTCAAAAAAAAAAAGATCCAATCAAAAAAGAATTGAACATACAACTTGAAGAAATGTACTTGCAGTTGGTAGCCAAACTGGTAGCTATACATTGATAAGAATTTTATGTATTCAGCTAGGTAGAATATGCTGTTTTCACCCACCATCGTGCTCCAAGTTGAAAAAAAAAAGGAATTGTTATCATTCCTATCAACAAAGCACTTAACAGATCTATTTTCGTCTTTGAAGCATTATGTACTAAAATTTTATTCAAAGAACTGGGATTTTATATATATAATTGAAATGTGACTGTATATTACAAAATACTAGTCTACTAAAACACAGCTAAGACAGGGAAGACTGAAGGTCAGTTCTATATTACTATGTACATAACATGAGTGCAAGTGCATGGCATTAATGTAAGGTATGTAATGTTAGCGAGGCACGAACAGAAGGTCAACATAATAATAGATAATATATATTTATATAAATATATGTAATTATGAAACTTAAGCTACTTGGACTAAGCATTTGTATTTTCGTGTTATAATATGTAGCCATTCTACCATCAAAAAAGCTTAATTTATATTTATTTCCTTTTTTTTTTTATGGTGGTTATGAAGTTGGTCAAATGACAGATCCCAAATAGAGTATAGAAAATAACAATATATAAAGTCTTATTGAAAAATGTTTCAAATTAATTTAGCAAGTTTTAGAGATTACACTAGTAATATCTGAGATTTATGGGAATAAGAATAGTTTTTCAATAACATGAAACCACTTTGAACTCAGAACAGTAACAAAACAGACTATTTTCAAACAAATCTTTTGCAAAAACATTTCATAAAAAAAAAACAACAGATTTTTTGTATACAAAATACATGTTGTCTTTACTAAAAGTCTACCAAATTTTGTGAATATAACACATGCTGTATCAAACGTTATAGTGAAAATACTTAAATGTGTGCAAATGTGTAAATAAACTCATATATACTGAGCCTATTGGGAAAGGGTTAATTTGTAACAGACAAAAGGGTATATATAATAGCATACCTTAAATTTACATCTTTTATCTAACCTAAAGAAGAACAGTCAATACACTTTCTACATAGAAGTACCTATCAACACACTACAAGTTCTAGTTCTACAGGTTATTTGGTAATGCCAAAAAGGTGGTTCTTAAAAGTTCATTACAGCAAAATGGCTCCAAAAGAATACTTGTGTTATTCTTTCATTTGGCAGGACCTTTCAAATGAGCTGGGGAAAATAATAAGTCCAGTTCACACAATGATAATAACAAAGTCATACATCTTTATTCTTCAGATCTGTGAGGGTTCTTCCAATTTAGGACAAGCTTAAATGTCTGGTTCTATAATGGTGCAGTCACTAGATCTAAACTTATATTCAACAAGTCCAAGTATTTCACTTTCAAATGATACAATGACTGCTCTCCTTAGTGTAGCAAGAAGCTTAACACTGGATGTTTTAACACACATGTAATGCACATGGATTACCTGATAATAGAACTTGGAACTGTTTCAGTCCAGACTAGCATCTGATCCATATCTTTGCACAAAATCAATTCTTATTAGGTACTTTTTTTCAATGTAAATCATCAACATCTCATGAGATGTGGAAAATCTTCCTGTAATGGTAACTTCCAACTTCTCTGTTGTTGGATCCTTAAATCTACTTGCTGTTCACATCAATCCATCATCTTTCTTCACTGCTGTAGCCCAATTTACCTCTCGTTACTCAAATGAGTCAAATAATTGTTGCTAGAACACCACTGTTGAACATACTGCAAGGCTGACCATCCATAAACTTATGGACTCCTGTATGATTTTCCTAAAATAATGAACTCCTTAACTCTTTGCCCCCACAATCCAGCTATTTTCTGTCATTTCTCTTACTAATTAACTCTGTTGTTCCTTTGATATGTTTGGGCCTTTAAACACATTCTCAAGGTTTTACCTCTTTGACTTAACAGAATTGTTGATTCCTTACAGGTTCAGCTCTAATGATCATATTTTACACAATTATAACAGTTCTCTCTTTCTTGCATCTTATTATATAGATTTTAATTTATAGTTCCTCACAACATGTCCTTTCACGTTATACCTGAAATATTTGAGCTGATGTTTCAATATTACTTAATCTAACGATCCCATAATTTGTAGATGCTATCTAGAGTTGCTTATCTGAGACGTTAATGGATTTAAGTTCCACTGCCAACTGGAAAGCTTTCTTTAAAGATGTTCTCCCACTTTGCTTCAACTTATTTCTCCTATTGTTGTCTATTATGGTATTAATAAGTTGTTTATTTGCCAACAAATCAATAGCTTTGTGAAGGACGTTTAGATAGCATAACTAGGCAAATCTTTAAGTCTTCTGCATGTTTGGCTAAGCATACTCCTGATACTTTCTTTTAGTTTACCACAGTGGTCTTGTTTGATAAAATAACTATCAATGCTTGGCAGTTGTAACAGCTCTCAGCGGGAATGTTACTTAATGTTCTTAAAGCAGGCTCTTTGAAATGGCTAAAAGATTAATACTTTTTTTCTCACTATTCCACCCACTCATCCTGGAAATGATTTCAAACTTAGCTTGGGATGCCTTCCAGGGCACATAAATATATTCTATTGGTTTCTCAATTGACCCTAAACAATTAAATTCTGGAATCTGATTTGTTAGTGTCATGAATGAAGTAGTACAGGAGGGTCCTGCAGTAACAAATAGCACAAAAGTAATGGTAACAGTTGTAGATCAAAAATGTACTTTTCCATAATAGTAAATGGTTTTTGTGATTGGAATTCAAGGCCAGTTGCAGAAGGAGGTGTAACTGATTAGTACTTCACATTTAGCAATTCTTTTTCCAATGTTTTTTCTTCTTGAACTTGTTTGAGTTTGTTATTACAGATTTCATACATTTTCTGATGTCCTTTTATATTTCTTCAAAGATGTATAACAGCTTTGTGGATCTTGTTTCCAAACAGGTTTATTTTTGTTCATGATTCTTCTTTAACTATTGTGTTACATATCTAGATCTTTTCTTGATCTTCTTTTAGTTTTGTCTTGTTCATATTTCAACTGTTTCACCACTTCAAGTAAAGCTTGAACCTTACTGCTGGATCTGATTGTTGTGTTGAAATTAAAGTTATATTTTCTTTTTACCAACTTATTCTAACTTCTGATGCCAGTTGTTATGTTGTTCATTAGACTGGTTCACTTCGAATTAATTTAGTAGAAAAATAAGGCTTAGTACAATCTATTTAATGATAACAAATTAGTTTATCTATTCCTTAACCTACAGACCACTATAATCTTTACACAGTTATACTTGTGGGCTTAAGTTCATAAATGGTATTTTCATTTAAACAGATTTATCCAATAATAGTATTAAAACAAATAAAATTAAAGTTACCAGTACATACAGTTTTGTAGCTAATGAATCAAGTAACTGAATGTACACAATCATTAACACTGCCCCAAATACTTTTGTGAAATTAATTAAACTGAATGACTGGCATTTCTCCAACTGACATGTCACTCAATCCTTCACTTATTTTCATATTTATAATGTAGCCCTGTTATAGCTCCAAAAGGTCTTTTTATCACTAACATTCTAAAACTAGTATCATAAACTTGCTTTATCTTAATGTCATATGCCTTCTATATTAAAATAAAAACAGCTCATGACAGTATCATGTAACAAATAAACACAAGTTCTGCACATAAGGTTAAATCTACATTACCTACCTGCCTAGTAATAATAAATTAACACAAGTCCAGAATCAAGTTTATAACAACATATATTTTAAGAGAAAATGATATACTAAGTGACAAAGGTTATATAAAGTACTATAAATTGTAAAAAAGTGAAAATTGACATTTACACACAATTAACAAAGATAATTTAAATTAACGTAAAAAAGGAAAAAATTAAACTTGTTTTATGAAAAATTAAATAAGTACCCTGACTGTTTAAACCATCAAAGTAGCCAGCTTATTATTACAGTTTACCATGCTGTTTTGTATGTAATATTATACTTCGCTGTTTAAAACATTATGCATTACAAGGTCCATATCCTAGCTCAAAAATATTTTATTCATGCAGCCTAAGCTATTGGAATTATGTACTTATATTTAATTAAACAGGTACACCTGTAGTCCTTTACCTACACATTTGTACACAGATCATATGATACATGTCTCAAAGATTATAAATTATACAAATTAGGCCTCATAACACTGTGATTAAACTAATGTTAAACTAGAAGCAAAACATTCTGACACACTTTGTATCTCAACAAATTTATGTATGTGTTAATAATGAAATTGAAGCCTAATTTAGATGTCATGATTTCTATCAGTTGAACTAAAACCTGAAATAGAAAACCTTAAGTTTGCTATCTATACATCTTTGAGTGAGAGAAAACAACTATAATACTGAAATAAATAAAATTCTTTACCTTGCAATGATAAATATCATCTAAAAATTAGATTTGTAATATGTACAACAAGCTGGAAAACCTTCATGGAACATAAGCTTTTCTTGAGGAAAGGCCAGTAGTTGTACTTGTTTTCATTGATGCATAGAATAACTGTATGACTCATTTCTAAAATTATTCACACTAATGACTTTAATGAATAGCCTATCCACTTTTAATCTGAAAACAGGTCAGATGTATAAGCTTTGAAATCCTTATCAGAACAATTTATCTGGTGGTGTATGCTTAGTTGTTTACAATCTGAATTTTTTTTCTGTTGGAAAACGTGTGGATGTGGAAATTTACCTTTAGGTAAATTTCAATTCACTCTCTATTTAAGGGTTAGAAATGGCCCAATATCCTTTTATCATTTTTTGTAATCTTTAACAGCTGGCTATATTTCATTTAGCAATTCTCGACAATTATAACAAAAGAATTGAACAGGCATTTGAAAGACAGTAGGCTTTTGAAGCTAACAAATAAGATTCTTATTTGTTATAATTTGTTATATTCTTATACTCATAACTTATAAGGGGCAAGTAAACCTTTCTAGAAACAGAAATTTGTTCAACAAAAGTTATAGACATTCCAAGAACTACACATCAGCTGCACTAATAACAATCAATAATTTATAACATAGTTAATCTTGTCTGAAACAAGATTTTGTCTAATTTTTCAAAGTTTATAATTCTTAAATTTGATATTCATACTTAAGTCTTAAAAAGAAGAAGATAAAAATACATAAACAATAAAAAAAAGAACTTATTAGTTCCTTTTTCTAAATACAAATAATAAACAACCAAAAACTGTAAGGCTTTTGCCAGGAGATAAAGTATTTTTCTCAAGATAAATATTTAAAAAACAAATTATGATGAAAACTTGCATTGAAAGGAATACTGAAATAGTAATTTTATATACACATGCAGTAATTATACAATTATATTTCTGACAAATTAACTATGCATTGTAACATACGTACTTCAATTAATATATGTACAAAATCTGCAAGTAATTTATATTCATAAATAAAATGCTTACATGGAAAATAAGTAATATGTTTACTTGGCAATGGTCATTTAACCCATGTAGAAGTTTATCATTTTCAGTCAATATCCAATTAAACAGAAAAATCTATGTTTACAATGACCTTGTTTTCTTTATACATTGCAATCAACTGTGCCAGTTCTTGCATCATCTATGCAATGCCTTTCTTAACACAGTTTGGAGTTTCAAATGACACTAAAATATTTCCTGTTTGTTTCTGAACATGAGATTACCACATCAAAATAGTAAACACACATTGGTGTTTACTGTTGTTGTTTTTAACAAATACTGCTTATGCACAAAAATATTCTGTTTTTTTACCAGCTTAAATTTTATATATAGTTACTTTTACATATTACAAAAGAGATTTATGGATACAATTTATGTAATTAGTTCATATGATAAAAATTAACACCACAGATTACATATTGCAATGCAAAAAATCTTATCCAAAAGTCTCTACTGATAGTATTCTGAAATTCATTCTACACCTTTTGATTAAATTAGTGAAATAGAAGCTACTTTCAGACAAAATGAAATACATTATTTTTTTTAATCCTGGAAAGAAAAATCTGGCTTATATTTATCTTCATTGGGAACAGTTTTCATTAAAACTAAAATGCAGAGTATTTATTCAAAATTCAAAACCCTGACTGGTTCGAAACCAAATTACTGTTAAAGGAATTTTGGAAAATATAAAATGCTACCTTATGTATGCACTTTTGAATCAATTACCTTCCTATCTGTAATCACGATAATAAAAAAAAGACATTTAAGTCATGTTCTTGGAGGAACAAATTGGCAAATTAATTACAAAGATAACAGAAGAGTTTATTTACTACTAAAAATCATTTCTTTGTAAGAACTTACAAGTCAGAAAGTTGGAATTTTTCTTATGTCAAACACAAATAATGACATAGATATGTGCCCTTATATTACTGGTGTTTAAACTGGGACCTACACAACAGGATACCTGTTTTTTGCTAACTATGATTACTGAACCCCAGTTTTTAGTGTAATGAGCCCTCAAGCTTACTGCTAGGCCACTAAAGGGCACATTTTCTTAAACAGAGAAACCAATAAAATGATTGACCAGACTGTTGAATAATGTTCACATCCTTGATTCAGAATCAAACGAATTTCATTCCCAAGAAAGCTTGGTGTATAAAACAAGAATTACTTGGAAGAGCTTGAAACATAGACTTATGTTTAAAAATATTTATCTTATTTTAACCATGCTAATTAAAGCATGTGATAAGGCTGAAACCCTATCCTATCAAACATTATTTTAATATAGAAAATATGCACGTAAGAGTATGCACGTAAGAGTACCCGTGAATACCATACTACTATACAAGATATGCACGTAAGAGTACCCGAGAATACCATACTACTATACAAGATATGCACTTAAGAGTACCCATGAATGCCATACCCATACTGCTTTGCTACAGCAACATCAACAAAAACATCATTATGAAAAGGAATATATTTTAGTATGGTATCTAACATGGTACCCATTACAATTCTATACTGTCTGTAGGTAAAATTATTTGAAGGACACGAATTGCCACAGTAACTGTAGTTCGCAGCTCTACACAGTATTCCATCATAACTTTATACAATTACATTTTCATGCAAGACAAAGTTTCATGTAATTTTTAATGTAATAATGTAGGATGGGAATGCAAGTGGCCGATCAGTATCCTTAATAAGCTGAATGTCCATCTCTCACTATATTCATTTATTAATTGTAAGAAATAAGATTTTCCTGTTATAGCTGCTTTGAAGACAGAGAAAACAATAAACCTGCTGGCAAGTTCTGCTTTATTTTCTTCATCAGTTGTCACCTGGCATGTGTCAGCATAAATACAAAGTTTATAAACAAAACTAATATAGCAACAAAACTGATTAGAAAGTCATCTAACATTCTACCATGAAACAAGTCACTAATATAGTGTTATATACATAATTAATTCAAACTGTTTCCTAACCTGAATATGTATTTTCAATAATACTTAAATCTGTTAACAGTATAGCTATTTCTCAATCTCCAGGATTTCCAGTGTTTGCCCATCTAGGCATTGAGAACACTTGCTCCAGTCTTTTTTTTTTTTTTTAATAGTTGAACATCTGAGTTACCAAGATGCAAAGTTTTTTTTCTCCTGCTATGACGTCTCACAACCAACCAGTTTGGCATGAAGAAATATACCAGTTCAACCACTACTGTTTAGATTGGCATAAAATGGAAATCCTAGAGATTGAGAAATAGCTATACTGTCAGCAGATGGTATGTTGTGAAATAACATATTACTATTTTCATAAATTACAAAAAATAACCAAATATAATATAAAGCATTTACATATATAGACAATACAAACTGCAAGTCACACAATACTCTCACAGGCTAAGATATAAAAATATTAGCAATCATTACTGAACTGTGTGAACCTTGTCTTAAGATTCTATAATTACATAGTTGTTACTACCTTCTTTCTTTATTTTGTTTGGGATGCAATTAGCCCTTTTCTGCAAATTATAAAAATATTCATACATACTCACTCTGATTCCAGAGAACAAACCAAATGTTTGGATGTAAAAACTATAATCACTGTTCACAATTGTCGTAAGACAATTATACTTTTAATTCATCTTTATCTTATTAAAGTTAAATGTAAAAAACATGGAAATTTGTAAATTTTGGGCTAAGAAAACATGTAAACTAAAAGAAAAGAAATATTAATAAATAAAGTAATAAGTACTTCTACATTTTTAATAATGATTTGAATTACAGATAAACCTTTTATTTTTAATTCTTGTTCTATATTATAATGCATGTATTTATAATGGAATATCAGGGAACTTGGAAACCTTGTATGAAAAACTTATTTTATTTTGCATATAAATTTTTCTTCAACTCATAGTTTTTCTCTCATAATCTTCTATGAAAGAGCTATATCTCCAGCTCAGTTAATAACGATTATATAACATACTATCAAACTGTTCAAACAAAATCTAAAATGCAAACTTTTTTTTCATCCCATGAAGTAGTAGATATGCAAAATTTTATTACCTTAAATGTTAATACTGTTAGTGCTACTATTAGTAGTAACTATTATTAATAAACCAAAACAATTTGGGTGTATTAATTTGGATAAAATATAAACAGAAAGCCAACAACAATTTTAATTCTAATTGTTTGTTATTTCAAAACTGATTCTGTACCATGTAGATAAATACTTTCCTTTGATAATTAGGTTTAATAACAGGTCACTAAACAATGACTGAACAACACGTGATCATTAAGTACTTAGTTACAACTTTTTGAAATACTCTATATTTTAAAACTTATTACAAACTAAATCATCTTCATTTCAAATTTAATTATTAATTTTTCATTTCCAAACTGTACTGTATCACCTTTTAACTAAATTAGGTTTATATACCAATTAAATACTAAAACAGTACAAAGATATTATATTAATATGCACTATACCCTACTTAACATTATTAACAGTTTTAATTTAGTTTAGAGAAGGGGACAGTCGAAATGGACCAATAGGTCCTTGTCTACAAACATTGTTATATTTACAATGTTCACTTTGTTTGGAGTTGGATTCAAAAGAATTACCATCAACACAAAGGAGCACTGTACGATGTATCAGAGTATGGGATACATCCATGGCATAAACTCGAATCTCAATATTTTCTTGCTCAAAACCTTGGGAGAACACTTTTGTTTGCCACATCACTTTTCTCACTTTGATAAGTTGACATTAGTGTAAACTTTACAATAATCCCATTCATAAGCCTAGCGTTTATAATCTCCGCAGGTAATAAAATGAAATTTATTTTTTAATCCTACTTGTAACTTATTTAAGGAGTTTTGAAACTAAGTCTTAATTTTAAGCATTAAGCAAAAACCCTTTGGCCTAAAACTCTGTATATACTAGTATATCAGAAGGGTGTATAGTATAAATAAACAAACAATAACAAACTGTTATTGAAATTTCATTCCTTACAGTTTTGTTTTGACTTGTCGTTCGTGTATCTTCTTTGACTGCGAGATGTTTCGCAACGGAATTGGAGAAACTCGAAAGCTCAAAACAAGCTGGTTCGAAATAAAAAATTACTATAAAACGTTTTCTAAATTCTAGAGTATATTAATTATAAACTTCTTCACTTTGAAATCACTGAAAATATTTCCTAAATTTTCGCTAACATCCTATTAAAATTAGAACATGGTTTACATTAAAGTTTAAACATCCTGCTCACGAATTTTCGTGATAAACGTTGTGAACTCACAATTACTACATTATCCTACCAACAGTAATAGTATTAACAATAGTACATATACAACAGTACCTGTTCCTGGTTTCACTTTGGATATTTCAACCCGGATGCAAAATTTTAAATAATAATATGCTGACGCAGTTCTAAAATCATTTCCATTAATATTTAGTTTCTAGAATCACCATGTGAGTAGTATTAAAGTTAGTAATTGATACTTAATGAAAATAGAATAACTACTTATATGAAATTAAATGTAACAGTTATTTATCACTTCAAAAACTTAGAACGTTACTTTAAATTTTGCAATTCAGATCTGTTTATAATATTTCAAGTTCACGCCTCTTTCATCATCATATTTCAACCAATCCAAGCTGTCCATTTTTCTTCAATGACGCAACTTATGTGATTTGCTGATATAAAAAGCAAAGAAGAGTGGTACCTGATACGAGTGGTTACTCAAGAAGTATTGCTTCATTATTAGAATTATGTTTAGAGGCAAGTAATAAGATGTGTGTTTGTTTAGTTTCCTTGGAATTTCACGCAAAGCTATACGAGGACTATTTGCACTAGCCATCCCTAATTTAGCAGTGTAAGACTAGAGGGAAGGCAGCTAGTCATCACCACCCGTCGACAATTCTTGGACTACACTTTCACCAACGAATAGTAAGATTGATCGTAACATTATAACGCCACCACGGCTGAAAGGACGAACATATTTGGTGTGATGGGGATTCGAATCCGTGACCCTAGGATTACGAGTCGAGTGCCTGAACCACCTCGCCATTCGGGGCCTTAGTTATAGTCGAGCGTATTAATTATAGTTATGGATATTAGTCGAACATTGATCTCTAGTCATCGTTACTAAATATAGCTATGGTTGCTTGTTGTTTTTTTGCTATATGAAAACACACACTCACACCCTCTTGTAAATCTAAAGAAAAATGCTAAAATAAAACATCCCATTTAAGTTAAGATATTATTGCTAAATAAAACCTAAATATCCTAATGAAATCTTAGATCGTAGTTTGCTCAAAACACTTGAGATTGTGTGTAAGGTTTTGTGCAAATGCTATACTCTAAGCTGTTTTACGCTTAATATAAAAATATGCTAGATTTAATTGCTTAAGGCAATATAAACTTAAGAGTTGATGAATTCTTCCACTAGACTAAAACAAAAGTAATTAAAACATAACGGAAACATTTTCATTCATGTTTAATAATTACTGAATTGAGCAAATATACACATAAATAAAGAAAGCGTATTAAGAATTATTGCTACTGTAAACAAATGAAATACCATCAAACCCCTGCATGGTCTTTTTTTAAAAAGAAATTGGAGCTCTTTAGCACAAACATAAACTTGAATATGTCAATTATCTTACTTGAGACTAGTGACCTCACTTGGCTTGCAGAACGTGTGCAAACTAATAACATGACTTCTCACATATATTATTAATTTACCCACAAGAAGAGCTCAGTTTGCTAATTAAATACTAGTTTAATATTCCTGTAAGAAAAACATAAATAAACTTTTTCCCTACTTCGTAATCTTCTTGACACTTAGTGAAAGTTGAAGTATATAACAAACGTTTTCCAAAAAAGAAATTGTAAAATTAATGTGTGCTGGTGATTTTTTATAGCAACGCCACATCGCGCTATCTGCTGTATATATATAAAAAAAAAACATATCGAATTTTATTCAGATAGTGCTCAAAAAGATGAAACAACGTACTCTCCTCCCCACGTCGTTCGCATCCCCGTCGCGCCAAACATGCTCGCCCTTTCAGCCGTGGGGGCGTTATAAAGTGACAATCAATCCCCCTATTTGTTGGTAAAAGAGTAGCCCAAGAATTGGCGGTGGATGGTGATGACTAGTTGCCTTCCCTCTATTCTTACACTGCTAAATTAGGAACAGCTAGCGCAGATAGCTCTCGAGTAGCTTTGCGCGAAATTCAAAAAACCAAAAAAAAACAACCTTCCAACATCACTTGTTCACCAATATATAAAACTGAAATGTCAAGTAGGAAGCGAAACAAATGCATCACAATTTTCATCCACCTTCTTTAGGACAGGGTAGTCTAAAAATCACGCTTCCAAATAAATTATACTTTACTACAAAATATAAGAAAAATATCCTTTAAGGCCAAAACCTGAAATGAAATATTTTAACACACGTATTTCAAAACAACCCACTAACATATGATGGGATGCTATAATACATAATACACAACCCCCTTCCAACACGTGGTCAGCTATCGGTCAGTTACTTCTTTCTTTCTTTGTGAACCTGACGATGACCGATGAAGGTCTAAACGTTATTCGCTCCTCCGCATAAAAAAAATCCCAACACAAACCAGCCGTTTTTACATATAAATTAGCATCCAATTTACTCTCCTAGTTATGTACACTATTAACTTATGCCATATTGAATCGGGAAAGTGTGTCATTACTATAGTAATCAATATAGGCCACTTCCAGAAATTGTATTTTGATAGAAATGGTCTGATAATGTGGTGATATCTGTGAATGATGAACTCAACAGAATACCAATGATAAAAATGCTGATGTCCAAGTGAGTATGACAGATCTTGCATCAGAGTTGATGGTGTTTTCACTTTTTTGTAAAATTTATTGCCTACAGTATGTTTCATTGTGAAAACTGAAGTATTATTCTATCCACAAAGTGCTGTTTCTTAAAATAATGCTTGGTAGGCCTATAATCATAGCTAACTTCATAACTTTAGGTCTAAAAATTCTGATCAAATTCTCGTATTATCATTCAAAGTTTGTCTACTGGTTGTGTTCCCACTGATTGATTAACTTTACGTTGCACAATAAATATTCTCAAGCATTAGTAGCTTTTGACAGATCAACTTAGATATTTACTGTACATCATTGCCACAATAACCTATACAAACTACTTTGGTCGTTATGTTAAGTTAACATGCTCTTATCTATGGACAGTGAAATTCAACGGACTTTACCAGCCTTCTGTTATAAATAATTTATAGTAGAATTAAGCTGAACTAGACTATTTAACCAAAATTCGCTTAAACAATATTACCGTTCATTTTCACCACTTTATATATCAAAACACCTTCAAACAAATTAGAGTCAAATACAAGTTTCAACAATAATTGTGCGTTCACTGTTTGTGATATCCTCCAACCATGGACTGCTGAGATATTGTGTCGCCTCATACAAGTTAATCCATTTGTCACCACAATAAAGTAAACGTAGGTAACTTCAGAGAAATTTATCACCCAAGCCACTTTTTGCGCTTGTGAAGAATGTAGTTGGGCGCACAACTGCAGCTTATTGGGGAGAAGTGCCACTACTTTGATAAAGGAATGCGAGTTTTATATGGAGAATCATTCTAACACAAAGAAAGACTCGCGATACTCTTTAAGTTGTTGGTTTCTCGAACAATAAAATTTTTTATCTGTTATGCTAGTGATTATACAATGGAGTGGGTACATGGTTTCTTACATTACTATATGGAGGTAGGAAAGTAACGGTTGTTAAAACCCTTCAGTCACATTTGACATGACTAAACAATGTATTAGCTAATATGACGATTCGTTGTAGCCACAATAATCAGAAGGTGGTCATTGGCTTTTCAGTTCATCAAGAGATCTTTGCTGCACCACTTCATGCACTCTATCATCTGACCCATCAAACACAATCAGATAAATGCTCTATCATCTTTTTCCCGAAAGCTCTATAGGTCTTGATATTTGATTCCTAGCCAAGTCAGTGAACAAACCTTTACAGTGCATAACTCAGAGACTAACTGGCGTTGAAAGTAGTTCTTTGATACATGTGAATATATAAAGGAGTACTAAAACATGTTACTCATCGTTCTGCCAGCAAAAGAGAGAAGGACTTTGCTAAAGTGACTACCAGTAGATAAGGGAATACTTGGTAAAGTAATCAATGATGTCTAGTATGTACGATTTACCTACATTGGTCTCCAGGAGAAAATTGACAATACCCAAGGCTATTCTCTGGAAGAGAGAATAGACAGTTGTTTGGTGTTTAAACAGGCTTTATCTTTGCGCTACACATATCATGCAGTGTTTTCACCACCACTGTTAGTTAGTTGAATCATTATTTGATGTTGGAACATAGTCCTGAGAACATCCTGGTGATTCTAGTTCTTCTGTTATGCAGAGTCCGGAGAATTTGCTCCACAGTTTAATTCCTCTGCCTAATGGTACAAATGCCACAGACGTTATTCACATACATTCAATTACTCAGTCTGTGCTGGATACAATTTAATTTTCTGCAAGGCATGTAATGCCCCCCTTAATTATGTTTTTTTCAATAACTTTTCTCATAACTTTTTAGGGACTAGTTTTGGCATCCATTTTCCAGTGAAATCACCTATTTGGTGGCTCTGCATTGTGACATTTGAAATGAATTTTCTTCAACTTGGTGATTTGGAACAAGACATTCAATAAATGAATAAAATTTCATTGTGTTGAAAATTAGTCTGTCTGCATAATCGTGTTGTACCCTTCGACTATATGTTATAATCATGTCATATTCCTACAAGTTGTTATCTAACCTGCAATCATTACCTCTAAATTTTTTACATTCATAGCTACTCTGTAATCCACCAAGAAGGTGAACTTTCTGGTACGCAACTAAAATCCAGATCGTTTCACAAGTACTACAACTGCAATTTATATTTGATACAGGATGAAACATGACATAATATCAGCAAGTTCAAAGTATGAATTTAATGGCTCGTGTTTCCTAGCTTACTGCTACAAAAACGCGCTCCGATCTTTGAGACATTGGATTACTATAGGAATAGCTTGGTAGCAAATCCTATTTCATTCAGACAAGATTAGCTTAAGAGTTTGCAGTAGGATGATATTTACTTTGAAATGTCGCACGAAATTAGAAACGACTGTGTCCATGTAGCCCTTTTTGAGCTTTGCATGAAATTGAGAAAACAAAGTATCTGTTATCTTTAATTTAAAGTTTTACCTAAACATTTTATTCAGATACGTGCTTATAAAATAGGTTCCCTTACCCTCATAAATATACCCCTTTACACGTTATACCATGGTGTAATGACTTTGTTCGTAATTATTTAGTACATATAATCTTATATGTAAAAATATTATAAGTTATTATTATAGGACAGTTATTGCTGCTAAAAGACCACTGAAATTACTTGTCAATGTTCTTTCAACTCAAATATTTATTATTACACTTCGCGCGTTTATGATCTTTTGTGTATAAATACGAAGTGTAAATAAATAAATAAATTAATTTTGTTGAAATTATATATATAGTTACATATAGCTGTTTCAAAATAAATTCCTTCATCTATATGAATATATCAGCAAAAAATTAAAGTTAACCGTTGTGTGGCAGCACTTACCTTATTAAAAAACTTTAAGCTTCGTTGATTTACGAATTTAGGAGATAAAACTGTTGTTTAAATTTCGTGTTTAAATGTGAGTAATTTATATCTGTGTTAAAATAAAAATTTTGAAATGAGTAACATATACATCCAAGAACCCCCCACTAATGGAAAGGTAAGTACTGATTTCGTGTAAACTGTAAAACTAACAATGTGTAACTGACAACTACAACTTTACAAGTAAAATAGTAATTTTAATAATATTGAAGTCACAACTTTTGTTTTTCATATGAGAAAAAACACATTTATTAATAAGTTTTAAATTAAATCCTTTACTATTAAAATACAATTGAATTTAAATATTTATTTAGTTTTACACTACAGACACTGAGACATTGAACTGCAACATGTTTTTCTCTTGAAGAATGTAAATTTATATTATAAGGAGTTTATATACTAATTTATCACGTTTCATATTTAGTAGTAGTTAATGCAGGTACCATATTTACCAGTGTATATCAACACCTTGGAGTTATTGAGAAAGCTATATTTATATGTATAGTATAATCTCTATTGTCAAGTAAACCAAGGTTGTTACTTTTGTAAAGACATTCATAGAAATTATTCTTAAACTGTGCTAATATGCTTTATGGAGTAACCAGTGCAATAATAAGTGTGATTTATTTTATGTTCTTCAAACATTACTTTTTATTGATATAAACAATATTTAAGTATGATGGATGAGATCAATAAATTTCAAATAACAAATGCCTTGATTAATTGTGACTTGCTTGTGAGATAAATAACTTCTAATTATGAAGAATCGAGACAAATGATACATGACAAATATGTTATTGTAACACAAGTGGTGGCATGATGTCAATGCAGTTACTCAAGAAGACACACAAAAGTAAAAAGAACAACATAGTTTAAATTAAATTTGTTATTAACTGCAGAGTTGTTATGGGAACTCTAATCTATGAACCTGTGTATAAGACAAGGAGCAAAATCAGGCATTGTTTTGAGAGTAAAAAGTTGAAGCCCTGTTCTTTATTCATAAGACTTCAAGTCTTCCAGCTGAATGTCTCTGGTTGATGTTACATCTTTACCACAAAACCATGAATTACATCTTAAATCACTTTATTCTATAGTGATGTGAAAATTCTAATTCTCTTTCTATCCAGTTGTATTTTCTTTATAGCTGTTTCCAAAACTATATTTTATTAGTAAATTGTCAAATCAGGTGATGTGACATCGAATTTTGTTACTTGGAATACAGAGAAAATATGTCCCCTAGTGGGACAATGGTAAGTCTGTGGACTTGCAACACTGAAATCTAGAGTTTGATTCCTCTTGGTAAACACAGCATTTATCCAAAAGAAATCTTAAAAAAAATTGACTGGTACACTGTCTAAATGTGAGACTGCTTTGTATTGTACAGAAATGAAGATATGAACATTTAAAAAACATTCTCTCTGCAAATTACACCTCAGAGTTTTACCAAATATCAGAAATATTAAGCTAAACATTGCTGAAATAGAGTATGAATTGTTATAATTTTATGTGAATTTTGAAATTTGTCAACATATAAAATTGAATATGGCCAAACAAATAGATTCAGTTTGGAAAAGCTGTAGCAATAGAATATGAAAATTGGAAGAAATCCCATGTCTTCACTCTGAAAGTTATCTTATAATTTCAACAAGCTCAGTTTTTACTCTTAAGAATTTCTTTGATAATCTTTCATTTAACTTCAGATCTTGCTAAGTAATACAGCCCAATGGAGTCATGTGTCTATTTCTATCTCTAAACTTCTCAAGTAATACTTTATACTTTTCAAGCACTTCTTCCAATTTAAATCTTCGACTGCCACTTGTTCCTACATTCACTACCATAAATGTATGGTTCTTGGTACCAACTAAACTGTCAACATAATATATAATATCCACTTCATTAGTGTATATATAGCAAATTATAATCTCAGTATTTATACTTTCCATACTAAAAGCAACTCTGCCAGTGTACTTACTGAGAGTTTACCACTATGTATACCTCTTAAACATCTTCTTCCTCATAGGAAGCATCAAAACATTAATATCTATTGGTGCTTTAATGGTATTTGAACATGCTTCTGGAATATTAACTATTTATTACTGTACATTATTGTGAATATAACTGGTGGATTATTTGATATAACTTGTTACCTATGAGCACCAAGTAGTATCATTTAACTAGTTAATCAAAATTAAGATTAAATCTCTGAATGTCCTGAAAATATTCAACTAATGTTCCAGTCATGAGAATTTTATTTAAGATGACATGAAAGAAACTATTTCATATATGATAAACACAAGGTTTTAAAACTGTTAGATTACTCAAAATGTTTCAACAAATATTGTCCTATTTACAATGTATCATTCGAGACATCCTCACTCCAGGAACACATCAATACATAAAAAATGTTGTCATTACTGGCATTCACTCTCAGCCTGGCATGGCCATGTGGTTAAGACTCTCTATTCATAATCCGAGGGTTGTGGTTTCTAATCCCTGTCACACCAAACATGCTTGTCCTTTCAGCTGTGGGGGCATAATAATGTGATGGTCAATCCCACTATTTGTTGATAAAAGAGTAGCCCAAGATTTGGCAGTGGGTGGTGATGACTAGTTGTCTTCCATTTAGTCTTACACTGCAAAATTAGGGATGGCTAGTGCAAATAGCCCTCATGTAGCTTTGTGCAAAATTCAAAACAAACCAAACCATTCCCTCTCTTGTTTCTATCTTGGAACTCTCGCAGTTTAGGTTTATTTCTGACGAAGTACCTTACTTCAACTTGTATACAGTAGTTATTCTTTTTACGGTGCTGCTGTATATTTGCAAACAATTTTTGCATACCACAAGCCTTTTATTCCCATGCACCCATTGATTCACATGGTTTTTAACTGATTCTCACATGTAATTTATCATGTAACAAACCTTCACCAGTAAAAGCATCTGGGCTATTCTATCTAATTAACTCATTCTATTTTATAGTGCCTGTGCTCAGATGTTTTGTTTGTGCTGTTTTCAAGATATTTTTTTTTATCTTTGTATCAATTTACTTCTTATCAGGTTTATTATTTATTATCTAGTACTACTAAGTTGTAACTTGTTCTGCTGAAGTGGAATTAATTTACATTTCTACCCAGTTATGGAACTTAGTCATTAATCACAAACTTTTTTGTACTTTTTATATCTTTTTACCAACATAATTGTGTTTAGTTATTTATTTTGAATTATAAATTTTAAAGTTCAAGTTATCACTTCAGAGATTATACTTTCTACCAGCACATTTACACAGGCTTCAGGTGGAGAGACTGTGACTATGGAATTATCAGCAATTACTTCTTTAGAGATTGTATTCTTAAGATGGTTGGTATGTTTATTAAAACTGTAATTAAAAGAAAGTACAATGTTTGGACCTTCTAAGGTCATGTTGATACATTTTTAATTCAAGTGGGTTTCTCATCATGACAAATGTCAAGAGATTGTTACTTGAACCATCCTTCTTCTCTTGATGATGCCCATTTTCTTCCTGAAGAAACCAAACCAACTTGAGATGATGAAGCATTTGACAACCTTTATCCTTCACTTGAATTTGCTATGTCTTCCCAAGTTCATACTGTGGGATCAACTAGGCCTCATATAGCCTTTTTTGGAAATTATTTTACAAGTATCCTTCAATTTCCTATAATCCCTTCCCTTCCTTGTTTTATGATACTCCTTTCTCTCAGTATTTTGCTTCCCTCTTCCCCTGATATTTATGCTCATGCTGAGCATTTTGTATCTCAGTTATGTGAGAGTACTAGCATACCTTGCTATCCATAGGCTTGGATCAGTTTGCTTTAGCCTGCTATCAGGCTGATTTTCCATTTATTGATTCTCAGCATATAGAAGCAGTTTTACCTGTTTGGAGGGATGGACCCTGATTATCTTTTATGTTAATCCCAATGCCCAGTTTATTTGTCTTTGTCTTATCCTTATGTCTACCCTATAGTACATGTCCACCATCCATCTCTTCTCTGAGGTTTTCAGGGAATACATTCACTCTATTTACATCCATGTTGGACTTTGGCTCTTTCTTTGGTGCTAGTTTGCTTTATTATGGAGTTGTTTCTCTTCCTCTTGTAGGCTTTTTATCCAAGTTTTTGGATGACCAAGGTAGATATCTCAAATTTTTATTTCTATTTCTGTATCTTTTTTGATGAGATGCTATCTTTGGTTTGTTTATCATTGAGTAGTTTATCAATTCTGCTCTTCTTTTCAGTCTTTCTTTGACACTGTATGTCTTTTGTTGCATGGTCAAGGCTTTGGTCAAATATATGCACACTTGTGGATTGTGCTTACACCATTTTATGGATTACTGGTTACTGTAGTCCACCAAGCACACTCTGTGGGTGTTTTTTCACAATGCATTCTCCTTCTTGACTCCATTTGATAGAGCTGGCAAGTTTCAGTATGCTTAGTGCTTTTCCTAGCTCTTTTGGGATGTGGTCTTTTATGGTAACACTTATCCTTATGGTCATGCTTATAAGAGATTTCTTCAATAGACTCCATGACCAATGCAACCTTTCATGGGATCCCTTGAATATTCTTATTTCCTTTACTCCTTCCACCATAGATGATTTGCATTGATGGTTGGACAAGACTCATGTCAAGGAGTGTTCCACTTCCTCTCTCTTTGCCAAGATTTACATATTTTCATGGATGCTATGCTTCACAGCTGGGTACATGGATTGAACACCACATTATTTCAGATCAATGGTTTCTGACCAGACAGTCTTACTATATCAATATTCTTGCTATAGCAAGTAGTTTCATTTTTAGGATGTTCCATTTGCCATCCTCCATGGAGATTTATCAGTATAAATGGAACATTTTCACTGTTGGTCTTTTGGTTGGGGATTTTCCATTGTTCATCTCATATTTCTTATTATCATGGATTCCTTCACTTGGTATTTCTACTCAAGATGTATTCCTGTATGTGGTGAGGGGACCTCACAGAGAAGGATCTGTACTTTCAGTTTATCTCATCCAGGATCTAAACATCCACTTGTATGTTTCTTGTGTGTGACAACCCATGAAAGGGAGGAGAGGATCCTGGTGATTGAGGGGTCCAATACCAGTATGCCATATTGGCCTTGAATTCCTGTAGACTGGTGTTCTTGGAATGGTCCCCCAGGTTTAATCAGCTTGTTCTGTTGGGCTAGAGTCAACTGAGTACCAGTGTTGGGCATTCTCAACAAATGTTGTGGACATTGTGTCAGATGTTGATGTTTGAGTATGATGCTCATGAAACTCTGGCATTGCTGCAGTGTTTTTCTTTGGCAATGTAGTGCATTCCTTCATAGGGTTCCATGGTAGGTGGGGTCAGTGGGCACTGAAATTTCTTCTATTTATTATGAATATTCTAATCAATGAAATTAATAATAAAATGAAAGTATAACAATAAATGGAAGATGACCACACATAGATGACTCTGTTGCCCAGCTACCATCTCTGTGATTATAATCATCTATTTACTACAGTGGAACTCAAGTTTGCTCCTCATCAGTCTGGCAAGTACATCATTTGGACCTGATGATGTTTACTAAGAGATGCTGTGCCATTTCTCTCCTGCCACTATTGCTATTATTTTGATTGTTTTTAACTGGATCTGGCAGGAGAATGTTTTTGCTTGACACTGTGTATTGTCCTCCCTCTTTGTAAGTCTGGGAAGGATCCATAGATTCCTTCTAACTATCATCCAGTTACTTTGACAAACTGTCTCTGTAAGGTGTTAGAGAGAATGGTTAATGCTTATCTTATTTGGTTCCTTGAATCAAACAACCTTCTCTTGCCCACCCAGTGTGGGTTTTAATGACAGTGCTCCACTGTGAACCACCTAAATCAACTTGAAACATTGATCAGAGAAGCCTTTCTTGAGTGACAGCATCTTGTTTCTATATTCTTTGACCTTGAGAAGGCTTATGATACTATGTGGAGGTACGGCATTTTGTGAGACCTCCACTTGTATGTTTAACGGACTGGTGATTGCAAGTCTGTGTAGGTTTGACATCTTCCCTCAAGACTGTGTTGAGTGTTAGATTTTTCAATATGAAGATGAATGCTATCACTGCATAACTTTCTCCTACCATTGCAAATGGGTCCTATGTTGATGACTTCTAAATCTCATGTCAGTCATCAAGCATGAGGTTTATTGAGTTGGACCTTGTTCACCATCTGGTGCTTTCTTGGAGTTTGTACACCAAGTCTCATGAACTTCCTTTTCACCACTGTTGCTCACAACTTTTTTTACTTTACACTTAAAAACTTTGATCTTTACCACAGCATCCCACACTGAGGTTGTGTCTTCCCTTCTCAGTGGGCTGTTTTTTATAATAGATGGTCTGTCATTCTTCTTTTTGGCCTTTGTGTCCAGGCACAGATGGCAGAATTGAGACTGTCTTTGGATGATGATGCTGTTTCATCCAGTCAGGGATTATTATTATCCCCACCTGTGACCCTTTTTTAGTCATCTGAGGAAGGCAGATACTCTTAATTGGAAGTGCCATCTTCTATTTTCTTTTGAACCATTCCCATTATTTGGATGGTTTATAATGAGGTGACTCTGTAGGCTCTGCCAGTTTGTTGTGGTTCAGTGGTTGCATACAAGATACCTTCTACAGTCTCTTTGTTCAGTGCTGAGTTTTATGCCATTTCTATTGTCCTGGATCATCTGGAAACTATGCAGTACATCAACTATACTATTTATACTAACTCTTTTAGCTTTCCACTGACTCTGGAATTGTTTTACATTAGTTCTTGCACTATTCTTGTTGATATTCAAAAGTGACTGGCCTGTTTTCCTTGTTTTCTGTTTTTATCCAGTTTTTCTTGATACCAGGCCATGTGGATATTTGCAGGAATAAATTGGCTTTTGTCTGCTTTTTGAAATTGGGTTTTCTGGTCACCAATTGCATTGTTTTTAGTGTAAGTGTTCCTCTGGACCTTCCACCATATTTTCTCCCCATTTATTTTAGTAGAGCATGAGATCCCTTCCCTTTTTCCAGTTCTAAGCTACTGGGTGGTGAATGAGAAAGATACAATATAAACATAAGACTTCATTTAGTTGAGAGTGATGTAGTGGTATTCTGCTGGTGTATATGATGAGATTTCCAAATGGATGTTCCATCTTTGGTGGTTTTGTCTGAGGGGATGTAGCTTTGGAGAGAGCTGTCATAATGATTGGGATTCTTCATCCTATCACCACACAAAAGTAGATTCAGGGCAGTTGAGTTTTGGACTCCAATTTGTGCCAGTTGACATGATGTAATCACATATATAGTATGCCAACTTAAATGCAGTTCATCCCTTTGATTGAGATTCTTCATCCTACCCTAATATAGAAGTCAGTTTCAGTGGTTGAGTTGTGGATTTAAAGTTCAACTTATGCCAAGGATGTTACTGCATTTGGGAGAGGGGTGTACAGGCTGTGTTATTTGAGTGGGACATAACACATTATCATACCTTCTTTCATTTGTCCAGAATTTGTATTTGCAGTTCAATATATGTATATATGATATATCACTGTTCACATATGCCCTGTTCATGGATTGGTGGTGGGATTTCTCCCTCTGGATTTTCTGAACTTGATGTGAACAAGGTGTGATCCTTTATCCTACTTTTGAGTGGGTGTCAGTTTCAGTGGTTGAGTTTTGAAATGTAGTTGACTTACTTATGGTATGATCTTTGTCCTACCCATGTATGAACATTGGTTTCTGATGGTCAAGTTTTGGATGCATTTGACTTCCTTTGTATGGTCCATCCATTGCACCCTAGCCACTCCACATCTCAGAGCACATCCTTTAGTTTACTCACAGTTTGTTCATAAGGGGGATTGAAATTATTATATGTATGGGTTAAAGTCACTTTCCTACCTGTGTTCTCTACCACTAGGATATGCTTCTCACATTTTTCTGCTCAGATCTACCACACTTTTTCCACATCTGGGTTTGAAGCATACCTGGTACAGAAGTGTTGTGGTCTCCCATGTATAATCTTATTAGAGGCTTCTCTTATGAAAGTTTCCTTCAGATGCTTCTACTTTCTCACTTGTACCAGTCTCTCTTCCTATTCAATTACAGATTCTGGTTATGTATGTGAGTGGAAATAAGGTACCTTTGTGAAAATTATAACTTTCCTTTACTGAAGATTTATTTCCAACAGGTATTTACTTCTATTCATTTTCCTTCCTACTGTCAATTGGTGCTTAAGTTCCTCTCTAAACTCAAAGAAGTAGGTAGTATAGCATTAAGGGAGTCAGATGGGTGGGTGTCACTTTTGGTAGTGGAGGTCTGTTATATGATAGTTTGCATGCGAGAATCAGTTAAAACGTGAACTGGGGATTTGTAGGAATGAAAATATTGTCGGTTGTTGAGAAATTTGCTAATAGAAGGCATCATTGATAATGGATAGCTATGTAAGTGGCAGTAAGTACCTGTGAGAAATACTTTTTCAGTATAAGAAAATTAAAGCATACGAGTCATTTGCATCATTATAGATAAGTGGACAATCAGTTATTTCATCCTCAAAGAGCTCTTCCCACAGAATAGAGGTTTTATGTAAAAGTTTTTTTGATCTGTTCTTGTTCTATTAGGTTGAGGAATAATTCGTGAGCATTTTTAAATAATTTCATTCAAGCATTACATGCAAGACTATACAATACTTCAGTGCATGCACACATTACACCCAAAACATTTATTATGATACTTTATTTCATGTAATACCTAGGTATATAGTATGCATTGTTTTAAACGAAATTGCAAGAAATTAAATGCGAAAAGCAGATGGTGTCGAAAATGCTCAATTTTGTCCACTTGACATTCCGTTTAATGAGCTGAAAATGAAGGCAAAACTTAAAGACGTATGAAAATCAAACACACCATCTATTAGAGCAAAAAATTATCTACCAAATGACATGAAATATTTTGCGAAAGCGTTTCATTTATGAATATATTTTTTTTAACTTGAAAAAACGCTCATGAATTATTCCTCAAACCAATAGAATTTCTGAGATTGGTGTTCTCAACCAAAATTGGATGCATCTGTATCTTTATGCATTCCCTTCACTCTAACTGTTATTCATGGTTCTTGCACTGATTCACTCCTCATCCTATCAGGAATACCAACCACTTTCTATTTGTTCATTTCTTTTATATCAGCCTCGGTTGTATATTTTTTATCTGGTGCTCATGATTCTTTGGCTTTACACCTGGATTTTATGTGGCCTGTTGCACAACATCAGGGATTTATCTCTTGGATAACATCTTTTTGTTTTAATGTGGTCCATTTGGTATTTTTCATTGAGCATTTATCAAAGGAAATGGTTTTATTTTGGTCAGTGGTCTCTCAGACAGGTTTTGATTTCTTTTGTTTCACTGTGCTACATGTTTTTTCAATTACTGACATGATTATTTGACAAAGCTTTGGTGCTTCATCTGTTTCTTTGTATAAGGCAGCTTTATCAGCTACTTTTAATTTTTCTAGATGAAAAGTTTTTGAGTTCTTGGTTTTGTCTTTGTTTCTGATATTTTTTTGGTTTATTTATCCCTGATGTCCTTTCTATGTTCCTGATGAGGATATTGCAGTAGTCCTCCATGCCTTATCTTGCCCTTTCTTTGAAACTTTGGCATTATATTCCCTGTATCATCTTTCTTTTAAGAATTCTCCTTTTGTTGCATAGCAACCATTGACATTTGGATGTGTTTGAGATTCATGTTCACAAGAATCTTTACCATTCTACTTATGTTCTATCTAAAACTTCAGCAACTGGAGCAGTGAATAGGGCATTTTATTTTATTTATCTTCCTTTCATTTTTCATTGTTATGACCATTTGTATCTGGATTATCTTTTAAGTTCATATTAGCTCTCCAATGTAATGTTGTATGTACTAAATGATTTGGGGGTTTATATCACCAATTATTTTTCTATTGGAATCCTAAAGTTTCACCTGACTTATACTTTGCAGGCTGGATTTGTCAGTTTGTGTTGCTTACTCTGGGCTTTCATTGGAGGAGTGAGAATATATGTGGGTCTCATTTAATCACATTTACCATATCTCAGTGCCTCTGTTGGCTTGGTTATGTTACCTGCTAGAGAAGACTTTACAAGCTACTCCTAATACAATTACTTTTCATTATATATATGATTTGATGGTTACCTTCTTTTGAGCTACTCCTGTAGCTATTCTTATTGCCCTATCTAGATAGTAAGAGAAGTGAGTGAATTTATATATTATATTTATTTCTATTCATTTTCAGGAACACTGTCATTTGGATTCTACTCAATGGCAGGTATTTCCTGGTTAGGTGTGCTTCTTTTCAAATCTACACCACCAACCAGTCAAGAGATAAATTTTTTTAGAATCAATAAGACCACCATGTGCACTTTCTGGGTGTTAAACAATTATATACACTGCTGGACCACCACTCATGAACTATAATGAGTAAAGCTTCAGGGGATTTTGCCCATTGATCCCTGGATTGAATAAACTGGGATGAGTTTGCTTTTTAAAATAAGGAATGTGGTTCATCTATGGTGCTATCTCTGCAGCAACATTCAGTTTGCTTATAGTCCCCCTGAAGACCAAAGATTGTTGCTCCATCATTGTTCTGTCCTTACTGAACTGCTTCTCTAATTCATCATGAAGTTCTGTTTATATCTTAAATCAGCTTTCATTTCTGGTCCTTGGATGCTTACCTTCGTATTTTTATTTCCCCAACATGAAATGTTTCTCATTTTCTCCATTGGGGTTGTGTTTACCAACTCTGGGCTTGCTTTGGTTCCCTATGTTTTTGTCAGTGTTCAAAGCCTTTTTCTCATCTATTTCAGAGGCCTTCATTTTCACCATTACATGAATTACTGTCTGCTTTTATCTATCTATTTCACATGCCACCTCTTTCCTTCACACTTAGTTTCTTCTTTGGAAGTATGCATGGTAGGTTAGCTGGTCATGGTGAAATCTTTCTTTTTCTTACTCATTACCTTGTTCATTTTGGATTATTTTTCAATTCCTGTCTCAGCCAGGCTCCCCCTCTCCTTCATCTGTGATCTTTGAAGCTTCTAGATTGAAACATTTCCTTCTCTCCTTCTTCAACTTTGTGAGGGGTTTTATCTCTTTTGGGGTATGGGTTTCTTTATAAGCTCTCATTCTCCTTAGGTGAATCCACATTTAACTCCTTTAGTGGGCCTTACAAGATCAGTGGAATCCCTTGGATGCTTCTCTCTATCTTACTTTTTCCTATGCTTGTGGACTTCACCTAGTGATTGAACAGAGACAGCACAATAGATCCTCATCCAGTGGTGTACTCTTCACAGATACTTCTCTTTTGAGTTGCAGAATGTATCTGGTCATGCAATAAATTGTGAGTGATTAGTCTATTGCAGAGTCATTTCTGTATATCAGTCTCTTGATACTGCTCATTGTACACCAGGATTTGGTTCACTTTCTTCCCTCTCTTTGGAACCAGTTGGTTATGATTCATTTTGACAACTCAGTGGTTGTTTTGTACAACACCTAGCAAGAAGGTGCTCACTCGAGGTTTGTTTTGTTTCCACAAGTTGGACCTCCTATGTTTGGTCTGCAGTCATTGCATTCCATTGTAAGTATGATATATATATCACATGCAATGAATCTGGTTGTATATCATATATCACACCCTAACAAGCTTCTCCCCACAGAGTATTCCCTTGAGCTACAGCTGTTTGGTTGGTCATGTTCCCAGTGAAGTACTCCAGAACTAGATGTATTCATCACCAGTCTGCATTCCAAACTTTTCAGGTTCTGGTTTTTCTTTGGGTATAGCGATTGATGCCCTCTGTCAGGATTGGAGAAGCTCCTCCATCCATCCATCTTCTTCATGTCTTCTCAGTCATACAAATTTCTCTGTGGTATGTTTTGTTGGTACAGCTGTGGTTTCTGCTTCTGTATGTTCTTCTACTGACCTTTACTCTATCAGTCTCATCCACTATCTTCAGACAACCTCAGTCAGGTATACTACATCTTTTCATTGCCAGATAAATCAGACTTTTCCTGCAGGTTACTTCCATAATTTCCAGTTATGTATGTCCCTCATCCATGTCAAGTTACCAGTGTAGGTGGTATGTCTACCATTATTTGTTTTCTTGTCATGGTTTTCTTCCTTTTCACTTTACTCTCTTGCATCTGGCTTTTCAACAAGGGGCTCTCAATATCCACTGTTGCTGGTTCTCATGTGCCCTTGTTTTCCATTTTCTATTTCTCAATATTTTGCAGTCTTCACTCCCTGAGTTCTTATTCTATCTTTTGTTCCTTCTGCCTTTGCTGTCCCATGCATCCTATTGATTGTAACCCCAGTTTCACCTTCATACCCTCACACTTCTATCCCATGTCATCCTGCTCCTTATTTCATCTCTCCTTAGGCCTTTTTCATCCTCCTTTTGACATATGGAAGTCAATGTTCAGGTTTTTCATTCTTGATCTCTCTCACACATTATAGCACAGGACCTATATCATTCTCTATCCACATTGGTCTTTCATGCCCAAAACATCAACAATACTTAAGAGCATTTTTGCCTTCACTCCAATTTTTGTCCCTACCATCTAGCACCATTTCAATCCAGATCATCTTTTGTGTTCTTTATAGTCACTCCACTGTTACATGGCTTGCTCTGTTTTCTGTTGTTCCTATTCTTGTTTATTCGTTTATTGGAACCTTTCCATAAACTGTATTTCTCCTATTACATTTAAGGGCTTGATTCACCTGGCTTATTCTTCCTTTTCTCGTCAAATGATTATTGACTATTTTAAGTCTCTTCCCATCAAATCTGTCACTTTCTCATGCCCCTGTCTTTTTGCCTCCATTGTTTATTCAAGGATATAATCTGTGCTGGCACGTGGATCAGTTCCTGTACATTTGTTTCACATTATCTTCATCATCCAGCTCTTTTCTGTTATCATTGTGATTTCCATAGTTTCTCTGTGAGTAAATATGTAATCTTTTTCTGTTTATAATGGCCCCTTCTTGCATATACGGCTTCCACTCAGTGTTGTGTTACTTCACCTTCCCTTAAATCTGCACTGTATCATCACTTAGGTCAATAATACCCACTGTTAAGAGGAGCAATTCTCAGTTGAGGCTATTTTAATTTGGTTGTGAGATTTAGACATATATTTGGCCTGGGGGTGTTTTTCCTAGAGATTCTGATTCTGTTTTTTGTTACCTAAGATCTCCTAAGGCACGTTTAGACTTTTTGGACCAACCACCTCCAGCTCTCTTTTTTCAATTAATCACCCAGATTTGAAAGATTTTGGGCTTTTCTCAGTGACCTTTGACTCTACTCCTTCCTTAATGGCAACAACATGATGGAGGGCTATTTAGTTTTTTTCTCCTTTCCCTAATATTGCTATTTCAGCTTTATGTTTTGATAGATTAGATATATTTTGTACCTTCATTTCTCTATTTACCTGCTTTGGCTTACCATCACCAGGTAGACATGTATTTCAATTCCTTAAACCAGATCTGCTCTGGGATGTCTGGGGTTCCAGACTAGACCCATTGATCACTTTGAACAAATCACACTTTCATGTATTTGTTTAACTTCCAGCTTCTATTCCTCACTTCTGGATACTCAGAATAGATTCCATCCTTAATTTCAAACCTTTTTCACTCAGGCCAAATGTTGCCTGAGCAATTCTCAGGCATAGGTAGGTGAGATCTGTAGGAGTGTGGTTACACTTGATGGACATTTGATTTTCCTTCACCATGGATCCATGGGTACTTGAGATTTTGGCATCAGGATTGGTATTTCTGTTCATTTCTCCACCTCCATTATCTTCACAACTTCTATCCCCAAATGATCAGTGGAATGTGGATTTTTGTTCCAAGACTATCAGAGAATTATTGAATCATGGGGTGGAAGTGAGAGTCAATCCATTTCTGATAGTTTATTCCCACTTACTTACTTGTGCCAAAGATGATGGTAGGTTAGTAATATTGTTTATCTTTCTAGGCTTAACCATTCTTTAATACTACCAAATTCACAATGGAGTCCCTTTCTTAACCTACATAGCTATTCTTCACCAGGCCTGTAGATGACCAAATCCAGTGTTGCTGTTATATTTCTCCTCATTCAAATAGTGAATTCGTCTTGCCACTATTTATGTTTCATACACAGAGGTTAGGTTGTACAATTTGTGATTCTACCCTTAGGCCTACCAACTGTACAATATGTCTTCTGTTGGGCAGTACAAGGTTTTCAAGCTAGACTCAGCCAATCTCATCCAGCTCCAGGCTATGGAGCAGGTAGCATGGCTCTTACATGGGTGGTTCTGTTTCTTTTTTGGAGATGTGGGTGTCTCTTGAATTTCTTATTCCTTTGGAACATGGGCAAATGCTGTTGCTTTGGTGGTTACTGTCTAAACACTGGCTCTCATCCAGTTTCCTTCATTAGGAGTAACATGTTAGTTCTCAAATGATGGGTGGAATGGATCAACATTACCATCAGTGTATGTATAGACTAGACACTTACCACATGGTATTACTGTATTTTGCTGGATGCTACTCATAGACTGTCATGAGTAAAGTAAAAGGAGATCATGTTCACTCCTGTTGATCATTGGATAGAATAAATGAGATTTGCTATTAAAACTTTAGGAATCTTGATTCATCTATTGCAGTTTCCAGAGCACTGTTCCTCAGGGCTCCCCAACATGTATTATCCTCCAGATTCTACTAGTTTGGAAATAAGGAGTCTTTCACATCCAGTTTCCAGTTGCTGGGATGATGGACAGAGGCATTTCCTCCAGAGTGTTTGCATGTTCTCCTCCACTCTTGGAGAAGAGGGCAAAGTTGGATTTCTTGAAGTTATCCCAGATTCTGGTAGGAGAGTCACTAGCCTCTGTAGAAGTCTGTTCATAATACAGGTTCAGATTTGATGCTACCTGTCTGGGGTGTGAATGGCCCCACTTTTTATTAATATAAGATTAATATATTGTTCATGGAAGGAGGTCCACTATCTCATCCTAATTCCAAACTTGGAGTGATTCTATTTTAGATCCTTAGTTGAGTACAGTGTCCACATCCTCTCCATAATTCCATGGGCAAGTGGAATTTATCTAGTCCACATGGTTGGGGAGCAACGATGAATGTTCTTAGTTCTAGATTGGATTAGTTTTGTTCCTTTAATCATGTAGAGCAAACATGATCCTATTATTGCGAGCCTGAAGTGTTGCCTTTTTGGGCTTCTGGTGGAGGAGAAAGTTTGTTTGCTTTGGAGTTGTGTACTTTGTCATCATGATTCTGAGAGTTTGGAAAGGATAATTTTCTGGTTGCAGGTTGAGATTCAATCAAAAGTATATCTATATATAATGTTGTGCTCCAATTGCCCTAGTCACCAACTTGGGATATAGGGACTAAGCCTTAATTCCAACCTAGAGTTGTGGCACCTCTGGTATTGGTTGGGGTTGGCCTGTAATGATGATTACTCATATGCTGTTCCACCCAAAATACAGGAACTTGGTTCTGGGTGAAGGAGCATACCTGTTTTGGAAGTAGTGCAATTTCCCAACTTGTGTATCACTCTTATCTTGGTACACTCGTGATCTGTGTAGATGCTTCCTATATGGATCATGCTGTCACTGGCCCCTCCACTTTCTCATTGTGGAACTCTAGCTAAAGTGTCAACAAATAATGTTTTTGGAGTTTACATCTTCCTAAATTGAAAATGTATTTCCAATAATAGTTACCTCCACTGAGACTTTCCTCCCCACTAAAACTGGCGTTAGTGACCGGGATGGCATCAGTCTCAAAAAAGTGATTACATTATGTGAGTGAGGTACTTATATACAGTACGAGGATGGAGGATGCATCGACATGGATGAAGAGAGTCACAGTGCCAAGTACATTAAAGTGAGATATAAAGGATTGGAGGAAGCGTGATCAATGCTTAGATGGGTGAAGTGTAGGCCGAGGAATAGCTAAAGCTAAAGTATCAGCAGAAGTAAGTATTATTGGAAATACATTTTAAATTTAAAAAAATATTAAGCTAAAGCAACTTAATATTCATTATTTAGCAGAAAATTTTTATTGATGAAGAACATGCTTATTTGATTGCGTTTTCAAAAATTTCTGGACATGGATAAATAACAGCTTAACAGAAAGTAAAATTGTTTACTTATTTTCCTGTCTACAAGAATAGGACTCCTGTTTCATCAAGACTAATTCTGGTAATACAGGAAGCACTTTTAAAAAGGAAATGTTTGACTGTTATCAGAAACACTAAGTTATTTGATTGATTGTTAATTCTGTGTATGTATGGTTTCTACTGTTTTCACCAGCTTGTAATGCAAAATATTAAGTTCTTTGCAAACTTCCTTTTGCATCTGCACTTCTCAATTAAAAATTAAAAATGTTTTTATAATTGAAATGTTATTTTTTACATTTTTCACAATGAAGGTGGAATTGTAAAAAGATTTCAAGCACTTGGTAATTGCAGATTTTGTCATTGTCATGTTTTAATGTTTCTGATAATGCTTCAGTTTTCATCTTATGAATCATTATAATTTCTGCAAAAAGATCATCTTGCATCTTCATAAATTTTCTTTCCAAATAGTAAATGTTACCATATTGTGTTTTTTTATAATCTACAATAAAAATTAATTTGTTTTCACTGAATTATATATTATCTATCACGCACTCTGACAAGAATTTTAGTAGTTTTATCACATGAAGTATAAAAACAATTATTTTTAATCATGTATAAGTTTATTTAATTATAGTTTAGTAAATTAAGATGTCCAATTATCTATAAAAGTACCATGCACTTTTTTTTCACAAAAATTATTTTCAACAGACAAGCTTATTTGATATCAGTTATAAATATCTCAGTGTTCTCTGCAGCAATGTTATGCTCTTTACCTTAACAACAATTTTTATTAACAAAGAACAGGAGAGCATGGGATTACAACTCTAGGCCTTCCTTCCATGCACAGCATCAGGATTGAATTTATAATATTGCCATGTATCTGTCTCAGTTTTTGCTTAGTCTCAAGATGAATATTTTTCAACAGAAATGGTAAGCATATCAGCAGTGGTACACTTAAATGAGGTTGAATCCACTTTCATCAAAAGTGCCAACTGTAATTAGTTTTTTGATCTGGCTCTTTGGCAGGTGTTTTTGCATCTTCCACAATCACCCTGTTTAAGGTAGCCTTATTAATTACTGTTCAATTCTCGTGACTAAATATTCTTCAAGCCTCCAGGACTCTCCAGATTCCTCAAGTCACTTTGGGTCCATGGTCCAAAATGACCATTCATGTTACCTAACAGGTATATTAAGGTTACATTACATGCTCTTTCTCAACATCTGGTTTCTTATATGCCATGCATTTCCTTTATTTGGAAGTTTATTTTTTGTGGCTGCTGAACTACATACATCACTGGTCAGCATGATTTATGCTGTTTATTCACAGACTGCTTTCTTATTCTCTCTACTTCCTTAGACTGGTTTTTCTTACCCAAGATACTGTCAGCCAAGGAAGGGGATAAATCCTTTTTCACTGATTCATATGATCATTATTTCTTGCTTCTATGTTCAAATAGAATTCATTCACAGTCATGTTCAGTAAAGGTCTTATTGACTACACTAATAACTTTAGAAATGCTAGATAATAACTTTTTATCCTAGGACTTTCTTCAAAGGTGAGTAATTGTCTATGAGTTGCATCTAATCAGATTTGTCACATTTTTATGTCCTTCATAGCATTGTTGAATTGCCTACTGGGAAAATATTGTGCAGACTGATACATGAACTTCCCCAGTACTTTTAACACATTATTTGTATGATCTTGCAGTATCTTCATCTAAGCTATCTAAACCATTTCTACTGGATTATCCAGAGAGATTAGTATTTTCATTGCCCCTCTTGGTGTGGATTCCTGTAAGTGGTGAGAGGACCTCCCAGGGAAGGTTGTGTTCTTTCAGTTTACCTCCTCTGGGATCTAAACAACCACCCACATGTTTGCTGTGCATAGTGACCCATGAAGGGGAAGAGAGGATCCTGGTGGTTGAAAGGTCCAATCCTGATACACCACTTTGGCCTTGCATTCCTGTAGACAGGCAGCCTTGGGGTGGCCCCCTTGCTTCAGTCAGCTGGTCAACTAAGTACCAGTGTTGGATGTTTTCAACAGGTGTTATGAACATTGTATCTGATGCTGGTGTTTGGGTATAGTGCTCACATAATGCTGGCATTGCTGCAGTGATCTTGTTTGACATTGTAGTGCATCCCTTCTTGGGGCATCATGGTTGATGGATTCAGTGGGCACCAAAATATTCCTTTTTTATAATGGATCCACCAAATAAATAGTGAAAAACAGTCCATAGGTAAATGACTACATCTTGAAGATTCTGAGCAGCAAACTTCAACATCTGAAACACCTGTTGTACCTCATTTTTTTATATTACATTCTATTTCAGACAAACCTTTAGGGCAGATGTTTCCCTTTTTCATTCAGAAGGGCCTGGAGGGAATTGCTGGCTCTCCAAGGTCAGTGAAGAAGCTTCTATCTGGTGACATTGGTGGAAACATCCACATCTCAACACAGCGAAATCCTCATGCATTCAAAGGCAATTGGGGATATATCTATTGAGGTTACACCTCATGCTACTTTGAATTCATCATGAGGAGTTATTGCTCAGAGTGATTTGAAGAACATCCTCAAGTCAGAGATCCTTGCTGGTTTCTCCACCCAAGGAGTTTCAACAGTGAGGCATATCTCCACTCATAAAGATGGAATTATGATGCCAACCAATGTCCTCATTCTGACATTTGCACCACCACATCCACCTACTGCCATCAAGGCAGGTTATCTTAATTGCAGGGTATGGCCATACATTCCAAACCCTCTCAGATGTTTCCAGTGTCAGCAGTTTGGTCACTTGAAGATGTTATGTTGTGGTTCCTTGACGTGTGCTTATTGCAGTGGCAGGGACCACAATGCCTATAAGTGTGAAAAGTACCCTCATTGCATGGCTATCACCTATCCTACTTTTCTTCTTGCCCTAAATGGTTGGAAGGAAAAGAGGTGCAGTGTTTGAAAATGATTCACATCATCACTTACCTTTAGGCTCAAAAGGTGCTGTACTCCACTTCATCTTGAATGTATGCTGCTGCAATTCATTCTACTACTATAGTGGGAGTGCAGACAGATCTCTCTGTGCCTCCAAAAGAATCATTCTCAAAACAAATGAAAAGTCTTTTGACCTCCATGATTAAAAAAGTTCATGAATCAACTTCAACACCCATCTCTGTTTATTACATACATTCTAACAAATCCCAACATCCACTTCCTTCGGTTCTGGGTAAGGGTATTTCCTTGGATACATCTTATTCTCCCATTTCAAGATGGAAAATGATCATTTGTTGACATTCTCAGTTGCTGGAATCCTCTTCCAACAGCAAAGACCTGCCCAGTTGACCCAGGGCAGGATTCTTGGAGGTCAATCGACCTTCCTCAAATAAAGACAGTAAAGAGAAAAGACGTGGTCAAAAACAGAAGGGTTCTCCACCCAGTTCACCTACACATAAATAAAAATGGCCAACTTGATACGATGGAACTGTTGAGGTTTACTTCTAATCAGGATGACATCAAAGCACTGATTGCTTTCTACCATCCTGTATGTCTTTGATGTCTGGAATTTAATGGACATCCCAGCATGTTCCCAAAGGGCCATCTGTGTTCCTATGTGCTGATATTGATGAGCTCTCATTGGTAGTCTCCCATAGTCCTGGGGAGTGTATGATGAGAGGGGTCGCTCCATAGAGTGTATGCTCTCTGATCACAACTTTTCTCTATTCAGTAGTGGTTCTTGTACTTATTTTCATGCATCTAGTCAGTCCTTTACTGCTGTCAATGTCTAAATTTGCTCCCCTTCACTGTTCTCCCACTTATCATGGAGGATTGATGATAATCAATGAGGCAGTGATTATTTTCCTGTAATTTTGAGAGAGACTAGCTGTGGCCAAATGCCACCTGACCTGCATGCCCTGATGGAAACTGGATCAAGCAAATTGACTCTCTTTCACTGCTCTCACAGAACTTGATCCTGCCATCAACTGTATGCCATCAATAGATGGCTGTGTGGCAGCTATAACTGACAGTATTATACAGGTAGCTGCTCAATTTATTCCTGAAACCTAGACACATTTTCCAGGATATCCTTGTCCATGGTGGAATCCTGCTTGCCACATGGCATGGAAGGCTCAAAAATGGGCCTGTGATACTTTTGTAGGTATCCCACACCCTCACACCTCGCTTTCCAGCATGGACTGCCTGATTTGACTTGAAATGTCAGTCAGAGAAGTCTGTCTCAAGTAATAACACCTTGCATCAATATTCTTTGACATTTAGAAAGTGTATGATACAACATGGAAGTATGGCATTTTGCGAGACCTCCATATATATATATATAAATTGTATTAAAAATCTTTTAAAAGACTGGTGATTCCAGGTTTGTGTGGGTTCGACACTTTCCCGTTCTTTTCTACAGGAACTTGGAGTCCCTCAGGGCTGTGTTTTGAGTGCCACACTTTTCAGTATAAATATTAATGTCATTACTGAACAACTAACTCCCTCTTACTGTTGCAAACAGGCTCTAGTTTGACAACCTTCACATCTCATGTCAGTCATCGAACATGAGGTATATTGAGTGACAGTTACAGACTGCCCTCAATCGTTTACCGAAGTGGACCATGGCAAATGGCTTTAACTTCTCTCACTCTAAAACTGTTTGCATGCACTTTTGACGCCAGTGAGTTATTCATCCTGATACTGAACTCCATATCGTTGAAGTTGTGCTGCCTGTGGTCCCTCAGACAAAGTTCTTGGGGCTTATCTTTGACTGTAAGCTGACCTTGTAACCACACCTCAAGCAATGAAACATCATCTATGTCCTCTCTTCCACCACTTGGGGGAGCAGATTGATGTTCTATGCCAAAGCTATATTGTGCTTTTATTTGATCAAAACTCAACCATGGATCACTGGTCTATGGCTCTGCCAGAACCTTAGCCTTAAAGATGCTGGATTTCATTCATTATCAAGGACTTTGGCTCTGCACTGGGGCTTTCTGCACTTCTCCAGTTCAGAGCTTATATGTAGAGTCTCATGAACCTTCTTTGCACCTCTGGCATTTGCAACTGTCTTTACTATATGCTTTGAAACTTTGTTTCTATTCAAACCTGGGATTGTGTTTTCCTTCCTTGGTGGGCCATACTTTTTCAGAACAGATAATCTGCCATTGCTTCTTTTGGTGGTTGTGTGCAGAATCCCCTCTACAGCTTTTGTGTTTACTGCCAAACTGTATGCCATTCCTCTTGCACTGGATCACATAGAAGCTAAGCAGTACTCAAATTGCACTATTTATACTGATTTGCTTAATTTTTTACTGGCCCTGGAATTGCTTCACATTAGTTCACATGTGGTTCTCACCAATATTCAAAACCGACTAGCCAATTTCTCTTTAACATCTACTTCTATCCAGTTTTTGTGGATACTGGGCCACGTTGGTATTCGTGGGAACGAGCTCATCAACACTGCAGCTAAATCTGTTTGCTTTGGCAATATCACCATTGTGCCTGTTCCATACATAGACTATGGTCCTGTATTCAAGGCTCGTCTCAATGCCAATAGTGACTTGTAGTGAGCAACATGAAACAAGCTTTTTGAAATGAAACCCTGTATTGGACTTTGGCCATGTTGCTTCTGTAAGGATCGGAAAGAGGAAGTTGTTCTGACTAGACCATGCATTGGTCACAGTTTTTAACTCATTGTTTTTCTTTTATCTGGGACTGATGCACCAATGTATTGTCTGTGTAACACTCAGGTCACAATAAGCCACATTTTACTTTCTTGCTACTGTTATGACTCTCAATGACAGCACCATTTTAAACATATTCTGTCCAAAGGTTTATCCATAATGTTAGACAGTGTTATTGGTGATAGTGACACTGTTCACCTTGGAAATGTTTTTAGTTTTTTAAAGACCATTAATCTTTGTAATGCTATTTAAGTTTTTAAACTCATACATTAGACCTTTTTTAATGTAATTCCCTTCTAAGAATCAAAGTACATCTAGTTTGATTTGAAATTAGAAAATGGCTGTAACATCAAATAACTCGAAACCAGGACTGTAAAGGTCAACTTCATGTGACTAATAGTGGTTTTTGAATTTACCTGTTAGTATTCCTGGAAAGTTATAATAATTACAATTATGCTACAGAAAGTCCTTTACAACTTGTATTACTGTAGTTTTTGTCTTAACGTTGTAGACTAGATGTAAAAATTGGTGTTGATGCTATTTATGTTTTTGTTTAAACTTTGTTTTGTTTTCCCTTAATTTCCTTTAATGAATTTTATTATTTTACTTTTATTTAAACTTTTTACTGGATGTTTGGCACAGATAGCCTAGTTGCTTTATGTCATAAAACACCAAACCAACCACCCATTTTCATTGGCATCTTTCAGGGTCTCTGTTCCATACCTTCTTTTCATAGGATTTCACTCTATGGCAAATGTTGCCCAGGTAGGTGTGCTGTTATCAAATCAGTTCTGCATTAGCAACCACTAGTCCAATATACTTTATTCAGTTTGCAAGAGGCTCTGTAAAAATGAGATATTCAATTAGACAACTTCAGAGGCCAGCTGAATGGTATTACTGCATTATGCTGGACTGGCACTCATAGACTATTATATGCAAAGCATAAGGGGATCCTGTCCATTCGTACCAGTCTTTAGATTGAATAAATTGGGCTTGCTTTGCTTGTAAAAATTTAAAGAATTTGGTTCACCTGTTGCAAGAGCACTGTTCCTCAATATTCTGCAAAATACATTACCCCCCTCCCAGATTCTACCAGTGGATCTAGAGAGTCCTTACCACACCAAGTTTCCAGTCACTGTTGTGGTTGACAGAGTGAACTCCTCTACTCTTAAAGAGGAGGATGAAGTTGGAGACCCTCCTACTCGGATCTCTGCATGTTATTTTCACACAATGTCAATAGGAGTGGCCCTAGCCTATGAAAGGGCCTACTCGTAATACTGGTTCAAAATTAATGCTTGGCTATCCAGTTGGGTTGAGCATGGCCCTTCATTTTGATCTTTATTGGTTAAGTACATTGTTCATGGAAGACTGTCCACTGTCTCCTTGTAATTTTGAACACAGAGTGGTCCTATTGTGGGTCCTTTGTTGAGCACGGTTGTTCCACTTCCTCCCCATAATTTTGGGAGCAACTGAAATTTTCCTTACCCATATGGTTGGGGAGTGAGGATGAGTGTTCATAATTCCAGACTGGATAAGTTGTGTTTTCTCAAGTTAAGTATGGTATACATGATCCCACTTTTCTGAGCCTTGGGTGTTGCCTTTCAGACTACTTCAAGTTGAGAAGGTTTGTTCATTTCAGTGTTGTTTACTTTCTAGTTGTGATTCTGGTGGCTTTAAATGGGTAATGGTACGACTACCAGTGGGAATTCATTCATAAATATATTTTTATATAGCTTTAGTTCGAACACAGAGCAGTGGAATCTTGGCTATCAGGTTAGTACCTTGGCTTACAGTGCTGATAAATCAAGTAAAATTTCACACACATTATAGGAATTAAGTTCTTGGTAAAGACCATACCTGTTCTGGATGTAGTGCAGTTCCCCCCACACTTGTATCATTTTTTCCCATGTTACACCCATGTTATATACATACACTTTCTGTGTGGCTATAACTCTCACCTTATAAGTGTGTGGTTTTATAAGTGTGAGAGGAAGTGAGTATGTTTGTTTTGAAAGTTAACATTTTCTTAAATTGAAAATGTATTTTCTGTACTACTTACCTCCACTGACACATTCCCACCCTTCCTCTCCACTGAGAACCAGTGTTAGAGATTGAGATTGAGTCAGTTTTGAAGAAGTGATAACATTGTCAGAATGAGGTGTGTATATATAGTACCAAAATACAGGGTGTTCAGAAAGTCACTGTGCAGTTTTGAAAGAAGGGATAACAGCATTCATTCAGTTGATTTCAAGCCAGCAACTGATAGCAGTGTTTAGAAACAAAATAAGAAGGATCCAAGCCTGTATTGATGCCAACAGGGGTCATTTTCAACATTGTTTATAATTTTCATTCATATTTACCTCCTGTGTTCTATATTGAAACATGTCTGTTAATAAATATATAAGTGACTTTCTGAACACCCTGTAAAAAGCACATTGACATAGATGAAGAGTAGCATGAAATAATATTGTCAAAAACAGATGAGCATGGTATAAAATACTGGAACAAGTGTGAAAAATTCAGACTGTTGCTTAGATGGACAAAGAAAGAAACCTTGGCAGTCAATTAATAGCTTTAAGTGTGAGGTGAGGTAAGTATTATTGGACATACATTTTATATTTAAGAAAATGTTAACTTTAACAACATTGCACTCTTTTCTTTAACAATAATTATTTTTAACAATGACATTTATTTAATGATATCTACCATTTCTCTGTAGAAATGTGATAGTATCTTTTTTTTAATACAGAATGCTATGAACTAATTTTTTATTTTCAGCTTGTAATATATTTGTACTACCATATGTATATGATACATTTTCATGTACAACAGCTTAGGATTAAACAAGTAACTTAATATTAAAGTTCTATACTTGAAGTTGTCTATTACATTAAAGAAACTGTAGCTTTAAAAATATAAAAACAAGTTAGAAATAGGAATGTTAGTCCTAGGGTCATGTATAGAACTTCACTAAATATTTTAAATTTATAAAATTTGAAAGAAAAATGGATTTGGATAAATCACAGAAGAAATATTCAGTATCACTTTGTAGTTATGAAATATTTAGAAGTTGAGTGAATCATAATTTAGCTCACATTAAACATGGTAATTAGGCAATTATATATGTCCTTTGCAACATGAAGAGTACTTAATATAGTTTTCCTTATTGCTTCATTATTTCTTTTAGTCTTTTGATGAAATTGACTGCAAATTGCACATTGAAAGATTATCTTTCTATATATATGTATAGTTTATACACCTCTTTCACTTTTAGAAATATTTCAACTTGCCTTTAAAACTTTTAAGTATATTAATCTTGAAATTTCAGATATATAATTGCAGACTGTAAATTACTCACCCCATAGGCATTTGATACTATGTGTTTACTAAAAATCACAAATGTTTTCAAAAATTTGTATAGTATAATTTCATACACTATGTTACTACTTTCTATAGTATAATTTCATACACTATGTTACTACTTTCTAAAAGCAAATTAATTTGCATTAAATATCTAAATTTATCAGGCATGCTTGATTTTGTGTACTGTTGAGGTTTGCTACATTCACGTTCTCCTCGTGTGTATGGAGAAGTATTTCTGGAAATGGTTGAACTGTTAACAGTGATTGATATACACAACTCAAGGACTGTTCACAAGAGTGATCATAATATGGTGGATAGGAAGTATGATGATACTGTTTGCAGCATTCCTGACAGATTATGTTGACCTTATCATACAAGAATAATCAATTTATTGACTGTATTTGATTAGTAAGTCCTGTGACTAATAGAATAGCAAATTCCACTGTACTTGTAAACCCTGACATCACCTACTCATCTTCTTCCAAAGCAATTTTCCCATTATTCTCTTTTCTTCCTTGTTTACTGCTTCAGATCTGCTATTTATCTCAATTATAGCAAAATTTTCCCCAAACCTATTACTTAACTTATTTTCAAGCAAGCAAGCTGTGCATGTGTTGTATATATTATATCTTTGAGTCTTATAAAGGTTTATTGTCAAGCCAACAAATATCAAACATAACCCATTCTTGGAATTATGAATCTTCTTAAAAAGTTATTTTCACTGAATGAAAGTTACTAGAAAGATTTTCAATGATTAGAAGACAATTAATATGATCCTTAATTTTAAAAGAAAGATGTGTAATTAAAAATACTGAAAATTATATAATTGCTTTTCATCTTTATATGTAGGTTCTGCTCCAAACGACTGTTGGTGAACTTGACATTGAACTCTGGTCCAAGGAAGCCCCTAAAGCTTGTCGTAATTTTATACAGCTATGTCTAGAAGGCTACTATGATGGAACAATATTTCACAGACTTGTTAAAGGTTTCATAGTGCAGGGTGGAGATCCAACAGGGACAGGTACTGGTGGCGAATCTATTTATGGACATCCATTCAAAGTGAGGGATAAGTTACTTTAGTATCACTTCTCAATGTTTTTTATGTTTCATAACTGATTTACATTTCTTGTTGAAAATATGGAACAGTATTAATATACTTTAATATTAATAATATTATATATTAATAATATACAACATTAATAATGTAAATATTAGTTACTTAAACATTAATATCTTGCATTTTATATAAAGTAAAAAAGTGTTCAAAATGTTTCACTTTGGTGTGGATTCTTGTATGTGGTGAGGGGACCTCCCAGGGAAGGTTCTGTTCTTTCAGTTTACCTCCTCTGGGATCTAAACATCCACCCTTATGTGGCAACACATGAAGGGGAGGAGAGGATCCTGGTGCTTGAGGGGTCTGACCCTAACACACCACTTTGGCCTTGAATTCCTGGAGACGGGCAGCTTTGGGGTGGCCTCCCTTGGGTCAGTTGGCTAGTCCTCTTGAGCTAGGGTCAACCAAGTACCAGTGTTGGATGTTTTCAACAGGTGTTGTGGACATTATATCCGATGCTGGTGTTTGGGTATAGTGCTCACGAAATCCTGGCATTGCTGCAAAATCCTTGTTTGACATTGTAGTGGGTCCCCTCATAGGGCTCCATGGTGGGTGAGGTTAGTGGCCACTGATATTTCCATTTTTTTTATTATGGATCCTCCAAATGAAAACTTAAATAAAATAGTTAAAAACAGTCCATAGGTAAACAACCATGTCTTGAGGATTCTGAGCAGCAATCTTCAACATCTGTAACACCTGTTCTACCTCATTTTCTTATCCTACATTCTCTTTCAGACAAACCTTTAGGGCAAATGTCTCCCTTTTTCATACAGAAGAGACTAGAGGGACTTGCTGGCTCTCCAGAGTCAGTAAAGAAGCTTTTATCTGGTGACAGATTGGTAGAAACATCTACATCTCAACACAGTGAACTGCTCTTGCATTCAAAGGTGATTGGGGATATACATATTAAGGTTACACCTCATGCTACTTTGAGTTCATCACGAGGAGTTATTGTTAAGAGGGATTTGAAGAACATCCCTGAGTCAGAGATTTTTGCTGGTTTCTCCACCCAAGGAGTTTCTACAGTGAGGTGCATTTCCACTCGCAAAGATGGAATTACAACACCAACCAATATCCTCGTTCTGACATTTACATCACCACATTTTCCTGCTACCATCAAGGCAGGTTATTCTAATTGCAGGGTATGGCCATACATTCCAAATTCCCTTCAATGTTTCCAGTGTTAGTGGTTCGATCGCTCAAAGACATCATGTCATGGTTCCTTGACACGTACTCATTGTGGAGGCAAGGACAATGATGCCTATGAGTGTGAAACAGACCCTCATTTTGTCAATT